>NC_083425.1:35875119-36178149 GCF_020745735.1 Hemiscyllium ocellatum
ATTGACTTCTGTACAATACTGAGAACATTCTCAGGACTTTGACCTTGCAATGTCAATGCCTCCTACAATTTCTCGATAACACATCGTCCACCTATATCAAGGATCACAGTTTCATGATGTGGAATACAACATGTAGGACTGAGGTAAGGAAACATAGCTTCACTCAAACACTGGCCAACCTGTGGAATTTCTAAATCATAGAAGGCTGGAAAGTCTAGGTTACAACACATTCTACAAAGTTTGTTAAATTGAGATTAAAGCATGAACAGAAAGTGTGAACATGACATAGAGTCAGAGGACCAGCCAAGATTATACAGAATGGTACAGCAGGCTCAACAAGGTTGAAATATCCATTTCTGAAACTGTGGTTCTAGAAATCAAATTGGCTCCAGTCTCATCTTTTGCACTGATGTGTTAGGCTCCCCCTCTCGGAGATGTTGTTTATAGAGCTTGCTACTCTAGTGAGTTGCTCAGTTGTCCACCATCATTCATGACAGCATGTAGCAAGATTGCACAGCTTAGCTAGGACCACATGCTGCTTACACTGTCTAGGATGCAAGTAGTCCCATTTATAGCTTCACCAAGTTGGCACCTCAATTTTATACAACTGGTACTGCCCTGTCAAACTCTCCTGCACAATTTACTCAACAAGGCTGACCCCCTAGCTTGATGGTTGAGAGAGTATGGGGGATATGCTAGACCATGAAGTATAGATTGTGTTCAAGTACAATTTTGCTGCACCATGGCTCAAATTACTTCACAAAAGCCCTGTCTTGAATTGATCTCTCTGTTCAAAGTCTATCCCATTTAGAGTCAGAGAGGTACAGCACGGAAACAGACCCTTCAGTCCAACTCTTCCATGTTGACCAGATAGCCTACATAAATCTAGTCCCATTTGCCAGCACTTGACCCATATCCCTCTCAACCCTTCCTATTCATATACCAATCCTGATGCCTTTTAAATGTTGCAATTGGACCAGCCTCCACGACTTCATCTAGCAGCTCATTCCACACCCACACACCATCCTCTGTGAAAAAGTTGCCCCTAAGGTCCCTTTTCTATCCTGTGCAATGGATATTCTTACCAATACAATGTATCTAAGGTTTTGACCTCAGTGAGACGGTCAAGTAAAGTTAGGCGAAAGTGAGGACTGCAGATGCTGGAGGTCAGTCAAGATTAGAGTGGTGCTGGAAAAGCACAGCAGGTCAGGCAGCATCCAAGCAGGAAAATCAATGTTTCGGGCAAAAGCCCTTCATCAGGAATCAGTTTCCTGATGAAGGGCTTTTGCCCAAAATGTCCATTTCCTGCTCCTCAGATGCTGCCTAACCTGCTAAGCTTTTCCAGTGCCATTCTAATCTTGTCAGGTGAAGTTAAGTCTGAGACAGCTCTCAGACTTTTTGCACAAATCCCCGGATTGGTAAGGATGACTTTGTCGGGTCAACAGGACTGAGTATATTATTGTTATCTCCAACATTTTATTTGATGCCAAGTGGCCTATCCGATTTCATTCTTTTTGAGGTGTTTTAAAAACTATTAACACGACCAAATGGTTTGCTGGGCCATGTCAAAGGAATGTTAAGAGTTCAAACATATTGCCATGCAGTTGAAGTTACATGTAGGCCAGACCAGGTAAGAGGGGCAGTTTGCCTTCCCTAAAGGATAGTGAATCAGATGCGCCCCCACCCCGTCTCCACCACAATCAACAATGGCTTCAGGATTTAAACAGTTAAATTCCAGTTTTTTTAAATTTTAAATCAACTTCGTCACATTAGGATTTGAATCCAGGTCCTCTTGAACACTGCATGGGTTTCTGGATTAGTATTCCAGCGACAAGATTATGACAACTGTGTCTGCTCTAATGCTGCATTTGCTACCCAATTATCTGGTAAGGTTCCATAGTCAAAGCTCATGTGCACACTTGATCCATGTATAGGTACCACCTTGCAATTAAACAAGGGATAGAGTCCAAGGAAAACTTCCACTCTCCATTACAGGCATGCTTCATGGTCATAAATAACATCAATTTCTCGAGTATTGGATTATACGTCAGGAACTAATAACCATGCATCAATCATAGTAACGAACAGAATTTATAATCAAAGAACAAAGAAAAGTTACAGGACAGGAACATGCCCTTTGGCCCTCCAACCCCACGCCGATCCAGATCCTCTAAATCTGTTGCCTATTTTCTAAGGATCTGTTTCCCTCTGCTCTCTGTCCATTCATTTAACTGTCAAGTTACATCTATCGTGCCCAGCTCTGCTGGCAACATATTCTAGGCACCCACCAGCCTCTGCATAAAGATCTTTCCACACATCTCCCTTAACCTTTTCCCCTCCACACCTTGAACTCAAGACTCCTAGTAATCAAATCCACAACTCTGGGGGAAAAAGCTTCTTGCTATCCACACTGTGCCTCTCATGATTTTGTAGACTTCAATCATAACCTCAACCTGCATCTTTCCAATGAAAATAATCCTAATCTACCCAACCTCTTCATAGCTAGCACGCTCCACACCAGCTAACATCCTGGTTAACCTCCTCTGCACCCTCTCCAAGGCATCCACATCCTTTTGCTAACGTGGCCATCAGAATTGCCCGTAGAGTTAGGTAAGGGGTAATATGTAGGGGTATGGGTGGGTTGCGCTTCGGCGGGTCGGTGTGGACTTGTTGGGCCGAAGGGCCTGTTTCCACACTGTAAGTCTAATCTAAAAAAAACTGTATGCAGTATTCCAAATGTCGCCAAACCAAAGTCTTGAACAATTGTAACATGACATGCCACCACTTGCACTCAATACCCAGTCCGATGAAGGAAAGCAGGCCAATGCCTTCTTGACCACTGTCAACCTACATTGCCACCTTAAGGGTACAATGGACCTGAACACTCAGGTCTCTGTGTACATCAATTTTCCAGGACTTTTCCAGTGACCATATAGTTTGGTCTTGAATGGGGTCTTCCAAAATGCATCACCTCGCATTTGCCCAGATTGAAGAACATCTGCCATTTCTCCACCCAACTCTCCAAACTATCTATGTTCTGTTGTATTTTCTGACAGTCCCCTGCACTGCTATTCCACCAATCTTGGTGCCATCTGCAAACTTAGTAATCAACTAGGAGAAAGTGAGGACTGCAAATGCTGGGGATCAGAGCTTAAAAATGTGTTGCTGGAAAAGCACAGCATGTCAGGCAGCATCAAAGGAGAAGGAGAATCGACGTTTCGGGCATAAGCCCTTCTTCAGCTTATGCCCGAAATGTCAATTCTCCTTCTCCTTTGATGCTGCCTGGCCTGCTGCGCTCTTCCAGCAACACATTTTTAAACTTGGTAAAGACACCACCTTTACCTTCCTGCAGATCATTTCTGTATAACACAAATAGTGGTCCCAGCACTAATCCTTGTGGAACACCACTGGATACAGTTCTCTATTTTGAGAATGTTCCTCTTGCCCAACAAGTTCTTTATCGATCTAGATAGTACACTTTCTCCATCAGCCAAGTGTGGGACATCTTATCAAATGCATTACTGAAATCCACATGTGACATTTACAACCCTCAATCGATCAGTTTTGTTGCTTAGAATTACAGAATCCCTACAGTGTGGAAGCAGGCCCTATGTCCTAACAAGATCACACCGAACCTCCAAAGAGTAGCCCACCCAGACCCATTTCTCTACCCTATTAGCAGATATTTACACTGACTAATGCACCTAACCTACACATCCATAAACACTATGAGCAATTTAGCATGGCCAATTCACCTATTGTGGGAGGAGACTGGAGCAGCTAGAGGAAACTCAGGCAGACACAGGGAGAATGTGCCAACTCCACACAGTTGCCCAAGGTTGGAATCGAAACCAGGTCCCTGATGCTGAGAGGCAGTATTGCTAACCACTGTGCCACTCACTCCTCAAAGAATTCTATTAAGTTGGTAAGACATGACCTTTCCTGCACAAAACCATGCTGCATAACACTAATAAGCTCTTTTCCAAAATGGAATCGATTTTGTCCCTCAGTATCTTCTTCAACAGCTTACCTATCACTGATGTTGGGCTCACTGGTCTATAATTACCTGGATTATCCCTGCTACCCTTCCTAAACAAAGTGACATTAGCAATTCATACATCCTCTAGGACCTCACCCATGTTCAAGGGTGCTGGCAAGATCTCTTTTAAGGCCCCAGCTTTATCTTCTCTCATTTCCCTCAGTAACTTGGGATAGATCCCATCCAGACCTGCCTACCTTAATGCCTTTTAGAATATCCAACCCTTCCTCCCTCCTAATCAGGAGGTTAGTAATGTTAGTAATCTTGAACAGGGAACAAGATAGTAACTTGCTATGATTTTGAGAACTCTATCAAAACCTCTATATCACACTGATTTCTTAATATTCACATGACTCACTATCCAGTTCAACTATCAACACATTATACCGCATAAAATCAGTATGAATGGAAAAGTATTTAAAAAGGTTGCTTCAATAAATTGATTTTTTTTTACAAACAAGAAAACAAAATAAACTGCCCTGGTTCTGGTCACAAGACAGTAGATTTTATATGCACTATTCTGATTATTGCCTCCTTATCCCCAAAAGTAATTTCATACTAGCTAGTCATACATAATTTTTGTTTTGTATGGATCTGGAAGGATCTGAAAGGCCTAAATACCTGCTTAAGAACAAGAAACATGTTTAATGTTATGAAGACTTGGTTGCACAAACTGAAGGATATTGTTACAACCTAAGTGGATGATTACAGTGCTGCAATAATTCCATGACTTCATTGTTCGCAATTTAAAAAAGACTTTTTCCTGTTACCAAAATGACCAATTAAGTATCATATCGCTGAGCAGCATTTCCACGCAAAAGGATTACCATCCAAGTTTCTTAGACAATTGATGACTTATCAAGAGAGAAAAAAAATCAATAAAGAAGCAATAATTGGTTCAAGTATATTGCCAGAAATAAGTGTAGTGCTTATGCCTCTCAATATTCTCAAATGACTCCACAAACAGAAAGATAGACTAAGAAAAAACTGACCAATTGGATAATCTTGAACCAAAGATAAAGCCTCAATGCTCCAGAGTCTTCTACACTGATATTCTGACATGATCACTAATCATGCACAGTCGTCTCTCAAGTCTTGTAGTCAATCACTCTTCCAAAACCAAGGTGAGATTTCATCTTGAACTGAACGAGAGTTGTTTTTTTCAGAAATGGGAGAAGTCAACTAGTCCACAACCACCTGCCTAAACTTAGGTTGATAAGATCAGCACATCCCCAAGCCATTAACTCTTGAAAACAGCCCCATTACAAGTCTACAAAGAAAGCAATTATCACCACAGGATTGATAAACAAAGTCACCATGGGACTGCGCACTCAGATGACTGATGGTAGTTTAAGCCAACAGATCACCACATCTCAGGGAAGGGGAGAAGTTAAGGAATGACTCCTCCATCGTAACCTCAGCCAATTCAGGAATAGAACCCAGGCTGTTGGTATTACTCTGCATCACAAACACATCATCCTGTCAACTGAGCTTTAACCAAGAACTGAACTGGCCAACTTACAATTCAAATATTTAATGCAATGTAAAATCAATCATTCATATAAACTATAGAGAAGGAGAGAATGTCAAAGAGGCAAAGTTAAAAACATTATTTGGGATTTTCCAGATTCAGGAATAAGAGTATTTTGTACACAATCTTCCAAGATCAACAAGATTGTTTGGCAGTAGTTTTAAAATAATTACTCCTCAATGCACTAAACTGCTTATCTAACATGGTGAGTGAAAATCAGAGGATAAATTCTGAAACCTCCTATTACTGCAAGGTGTTAAAACAGGGCTGAGATAATGTGATGAAATAGCTGAATAATAATAAAAAAAGATAAATCTTCACTATTCCTTCATTCAACAGTATGCGTGCAGGAATAGAAAGCTGTTGTTCAACTTACTCCATAGCAAAGGACAGAAATAATATCTTGATCATTATGACTTATGGCAAAACAAGTGCCAATATCTATACAGCAGTAAGCCATTCTGTGCAAGGTACATTGTCACCAGAGCACCATAGCAAGAATATGGAATAGATTGCCAAAGAATGATTTTAATATTGAATGCTCTGAAGACAAGAGTTACAACACTTCAGTGAACAAAAATAAACATTTACTTCATGATCAAATGAGGAGATTTTTGGAACATTCCTAAAGACGACATTGGGTAATGAATTTTCTTCTGTGGCTTGAAAAATATCAGTTACAGCAATGTCATACCAACTCTGCTGGACCTCAGTTATGAAGGTTCAAGAACAAATTTGTTTCACTGTCACAGGTGAGCTGTGTCCCCAGTTTAGGAAAGAATAGTTTGTACCAGAACTTCCTTTATTGAAAGTTACAGGATGGAAATGTTATCACTTACACAAGTACTACTATTTATTCTGCCTATAGCTTGATAATTAGATTTAAAATGTAAATCATCCCTTGGACCGGTGCTTCAATTCAAAGGCACCCAACAAACCAATGGATCAAAAGATAGATAGCGGCCATGAGACCTTCTATCAGCCATTCTTTTCCTCATGGGTCAGTTTCATATTGGATAATGCATGGAAGGGAAACAATGCCATTAGAACAAGGGGGCTATTACAAACTATCAAGTTTAAATGAACGCGAAGTGTGAATTATCTCTATCAGTGCAGAGCTAACATGAAGGAATTGAAAACATTGCAGAGGACCGATGCAAAATAATGTTCAAAAACAATTGCACTTTTATTAAAGTGAAGAAAAGTTTCCTTATGTGTGCAACTACAATAGATTTCTGCACCATCGATAACTCAACTCATAGTTGCAATTTGGGAAGGCAAAGGCAGAGTGGTTGGTTCACAAGTGGATGAATTCTCCTGCACAGGTGCTGTGCAGAAAAATGAAAGCACCCAAGGGATCGTGGCAACAAAATGAACAAAACTGCCAAAGTGGAAATGCAACTAATTAGCCAGAGGTTCCATCATTATGGAGGACCAGATTATAGCAATTTATTTGAATTGCACAAAAATAGAATCCACCTAAAGGTTCAGCTATCAACATAAATGTCAACTGAATTAAAATACTTTGGAACTGTATGCTTACTTGGAGCAAATATAGTCACTTCAGCTCCAGCGGAACAGCCAAACTAAAATGGCAATCACCGGCTGTGATGGATAATGACTATGTAGCAGCTCTGAGAAATTACCATTGACTGGAGAGCAAGAAGTCCCTTCCTTTGAGAGAACAAAATAAATTTCAAGAAAAATTGGACAGGATGTAGGAAACAAACTTCAAAAGCACTATGCTAGATTTTAAGAGTTAAATAGGTACAAATGTTAAACAAAGCATCCGAACTCATAAAAAGCACTACAGACTGAATTAACAGCCAAAGATCCATCGCCATTTTACAAATAGGACAAGGGCAATGATCCATCAGCAGAGTTTTTGGTATCTGTTGCATCTGCTAAAGGGAGAAACAAAGTGCTCAGTTTAACATTTTATCTAAAAAAAACAGCACCAGGATTTCTTCAGAATTGTACCTTGCTTTTTGTGCTGAAATCCTTAACAGGCACCTAACTGACAAGCTCCAAACCTCGTCACAAAGTGCTATCCCTCAGTAAGGGCTCAGATGTTATACAAATCATTGCAGTGATTCTAATTGGTTGCACAAAATAACATGCCAGACAGAAAGCAGAATGGAGCAGTGAACACCTCAAAAAGCAAAATACTGCATATGTTGAAAAACAATTAAATATAACAAGAAAACATTGAAAATATTCAGACAACATGCGTATAGAGAGTTAACACATGCTGGTAAACATGCATCAGAACTCTGCAGTGAATAGAGTTTATCAGACTGGAGAGAAATGTACAGTGGTTCCACAAGGAATTAGGATTGGAACTTTATTTATAAACAAAGAGTAAAAAAGCTGGTGCAGGCCTCCTTCAAGGAGAGATGGCAAGAGTTGCTTCAAAAGGCACAAATAGCATGATGAGAGTAAAGAGAGAAACCTGACAGGACAGCAAATAACCAAAGGACAAATGTTAAAGTAATTGGCAAAGAAACAAGGGGAGATACTTCTCCCCTCACATCTAGTTTTGATGATCATATCTGCTGCGTCTGAAGGATTGGCACAAGGTTCAGTTATTTTTACAAGAGAATTGGATAAATATTACAAACAGAAAAAGTTGGAGGCAACAGTTTATGAGCAAAGTAGTGCAGAAAATTGGGTTTTTTTTTAAAGCTTTAGCAAAGTCAGTGTTGAATTGCCTCTTTCTGGACAAGGGCAGTTATTTTAACCTGTACAGATACAATGTGATAGAGCCAAGGAACAGGTGAGATTTCAGTCCAGACTTTCTGGATTACAATACAAGCATAACCATATCCTTAGTCAAGTTTTGCAGTTGTGCTGATCACTTAAAGAGTAATTTCCCACTGTCACAACTGAAACATGACTCACTTCCAAGGCCAAAACAAAGAATTTACTTTACTTTAAACATTGTATCTATGCTGAGAAAATTGACAAGAACAAAAATTCTATTACAGCATTTACGACTAACATTTTAAAGCAGCAGCCTAGATTACCAACTACCATTCAAAATGTGAGGTTGCCGAGCACACGATAAGTATAACCAGATCCTAACTGGGCAAGCAGCAAAAAGAAAACTAGAACAAAAATCAAGAAATCCCAAAGACCAAAACAAAGTGGAGCAAAGGTTCAACCAATCTGAGCCGCCAGAATTCCAAGCCACAATTAGAAAGACAGACATGAAAGGACTTCGCAAAAGGAGCAGTTAAATATTTTGGCCTTTAGCATTTTGAAAAGATATTAATTTTATGTTGTTTTAACTCCAACTGTATCATCTAATTTCTTATTTGTTGAGAAGCTCTTTGACTGAATAGTTAGTGTCACTGGGAACCCTCTAATGTTCAAAAATGGTTCAAGACATCAAGTTATTCTAAGCAACTAAAATCAAAGTAATAATTTGGAAACACACCATCTTTTTTTAAATCTTTTCATGGATGAGGGCATTGCCGTGCTGATTGACAATTAGCCAGAAATGATGGTGTTGATCCAGCAGCTTCAAAAGCAACAGTCCCTGGGTCGTCGGGGCTCCCAGTGATGTTCAGGGGAGAGTTCCAGAATGTTGACGCTGACAGTTAAACTGTGATAAATACTTGCAAGTCAGGATGGTGAGTAGCTTCGAAATGATCTTGCAGTGGAGGTATTCCCATGTATCTGCTGCTATCGTCCATCTATGTGGTGTTACAGGTTGCAGGTTTGGAAGGTGCTGTCTAAAAGAGTCTTGGTAAATTACGAAGAGGTGCATCTTGTAGATTGTGCTGGCACCATATCAGTGAAGGAGGAAACAAATGTGGAAGATGGTAGATTGAGTGCCCATCAAATGGGCCTGGTTTGTTCCAGATGCATCAAATGCACATGTTGTTGGAGCCAAACCAACCCAGGCTAGTATTTCCTGAACTCTCCTCATTTGTGACTTGTCAAGAATGCTTATCATGTACGTGGATGAGCTACTGGTCACAAAATTCCCAGCCTTTGAGCTCATTTTGGTCATTGGCTGGCACTTTGGTCACAAGGATTACTTCCCACTTCCCGGCCTAGATGCCGTCCAGGTCTTGCTGCACATAGACAGAGACTGCTTCAGAATCAGATGATTTGTAAATGGTGTTGAACATTAAGCAATCATCATTTGATGTCCCCCATCTGACTTTATGAAGAAGGGAAGGCAAAAGTAGCTGAAGATGGTTGGAATCACGACACTATCCTGGAGAACTTATGCAGTATGTCCTACCTTCAACATCATCTTTTGTGCTGGGTATGACTCAAGCCACAGACAACTTGCCCAGTTCCCACTGTCTCCTTGATGCCAAATTGGTACAAATGTTGACATTTTGTCAAGAGCAGTCCAGTAATTCTTAGCTCACTTCTGGACATCGGCTCTCTTGACAATGTTTAGACCAAGGTTAAACTAAGTTTGAGTTTTGTTGTAGTCGGTCAGCTCCAACCTGTGTCAATATATTCCTTCAAAAAGAACATGGGATCATTGAAACAACAACAGTAAAGGAACTTGAAAACTGGAATTAAAACTTGGTGCCAAAAAGGCATAGAAGTTCTATGTAGAGCAGAAACAATTTGCATATCAGTAGCACAGGAGAAGGGACAAGGGATGCAGTAAAGATAAAGTTGTTCTGTGGTTCCTTTATAATAGCAAAACTGCACAGAAACTAAAATGCTAAATACCACCGTGCACACAATGTCACGTCAGGACATACACAGACAAATTTCAACATAAGCAGGCAGACACCAGTGTTGTAGCTGCACTGGAACAGCTTGGCTAGGGGTACAACTAGCTTTGGAGCATGTCTTCAGTACTCTAACTATAGCCCAGATCTCATCATGACTTACTCAAATTAGCTTAAGACTGGCACCTGTGATGCTGGGTACTTCGGTCAGCACCCAAGTGGATTAGCGACTTGGAACCTCTGAAGACTGATACAGATTTTACAGCCTTTTATGTTGCCTTGCTCTGTGGGGATTCATGCTGATGAGGATATTTGTGTAGTCTCCTGATGAAATAATTGTCCACCACCAATCAACACTGGATATGGCGGGACTACAGAACTAAAATCTGCTGGCAGTGGGATCATTCACATGTTTATCACATGCTATTTGGCAAGCACTTAAACCTGTATTCTAACTTTTCCAGGTTGATATCATATCATTAGATGATACCTGGTGCTGCTCTGAATATGCCTTTTACACCCTTCATTTAGCCAGGGTTACAAACATAAGTAGGCCACTTAGCACCTCAAACACTCTCCTCCATTTGCTCAGATCATAGCTGGCCTTCATATTCCACACTTGTGATAACGCTTCACTCATTCGCTTAAAAATCTATCCATCTCCCCCTTGAAAATATTTTACAATTTTATTTCCAAAGCCTTTCAAAACAGTAAAGCATTCAAATACTCGTGATTCTCACTGTTCCAAACAGTAGGCCTAACATGGTGGTGCCAGTCTCAAGAGGTCACAAATAGAAATTGCTATCTTCAGATGAAGGGGTCAGGTGGACGAGGGTCATGCTTGAGCCCCATTTTGTATCCAAGGTCTTCATTTTGGCACTTCATTAACACTTTTGTTCTCAGAAATTGTCTGGACAAACTTGTAGTGATATCCTTTCACACTCACCCCAGTGACAGAACACTGCCACGAATTGGGAGGGTCGAAAAAAACGCAAGCGCAATTACTGTGTGACACAAAGTGTTATGAAGTCGAAAGCATGTACGGTCCCTTAAAAGGCAGAGAGGGTGTTTTTCTGAGCTGAGAGATTTTGACAGCACGTGTATGACTAGCTGACAGAGTCACAAAGAGTAATGAAAATTGAAAGCTTGGGTTGGGTTGTTTTTTTTGAAGTTAAGTCAATCCGATTTGAATTTAACCAGTTTATTTAAAATATGCCCAGGATATCAAAAACAAATTGAATTTAAATTTGATTATATTGACAACATTGGACCAATGAGATAGCATGAGTAATGGGATTTATAAAGCTATGAAAGCTATTAAAGCAAATTTTGAAAATTGCTCAGAGCTAACTGCCTATTTAACATGAAAAGCTCTCAAAGAAACCTCGAAAATGACACCACTTAAAGTAACAAGACATTTGATAGCTAAAAATACTCAGTACGAAGTAAGAAGACGATCCAGAAGCAAACAGCAGATTTGAGAAAGAAAATAAAAGGAAGGCTGAAGGAAGAGAAGACCATCTGAGTGGACTTAGGGGCTGTGTTAATTTACAGTTTTAATTGAGTCATTGGAAAAGCATATTGAGTGTGTTGCGGTCAGCTAAGGTTTAGTGGTTAATTAGGGGAAACTTACGTTAACATTCACTGTTAGGTCAAATAAATAGTTTTTTTTGTAAAGACAGTGAAAATCAGGAATCTTCTCTCATCCACACATTTTTAAACAGATTACGAGTTGAGGTGATCTTATCTGAGTGTTTTAGTTCAGTTAGCAGAGGGGTTCAAACTCTACGTCCTAACAGTGGGCAATACTCAACATAGACAATTTTTCAAAATAGTAATGGTTGACAGGAGTGACATCTATGAATGGTGAAAGCTGGCTTAAAGGATTTGAGACTATCATTGCACCACCTCACCAGGCTGTAATAGCAACAGCCACAGTCCAGAACATGCCTAAGCTGCCAGTTTCCTGAAATTGGAGAATGCCTGCTGCAAATTCATCAAGGTCAAAATCAGATAAGACAATTGAACAGTGGAACTGCAACACCTTTATGAAAGGTATGGATAACAATGCATCTACATTATGCCTACTGGCTCTCCATGTCTTAGCCATTTTATCACACTACTTATGAGTCTAATCTTTTTCATGTCTATGAAGGCAAATTGAACTTCTGCGAGTCACTCAAATACTATTATGTTTACATACAAACGATAGCATACACACTTCACAGTAAAAAAAACCTAATATTTCAACCGAGTATAGTCAAACAAAAACTGACAAGCCACAGGAGATAGTGAGACTGGAAATGTAGTCCAAAGATGTAACATTTTGAAGAACAAGATATTAAGGAAAGGAATACTTGTGCTTAGGATCCAAACCGTGAAAGGAACAACTGAATATTGTGGGGACAAAAAAAAAGGATTTTGGAGGGTTTCAGAGTTACAGTTAAGCAAAGCCACAAAGGGAATGGCAGAGATAAGAACTTTGACACCTCAACTTTTAACAGGTTTAGTTAATGTGTCAGGGATAAATATGTCAGAACATGTAGTTGAACTCAAAATACAGGCAATACAATTCTGGAGTCTGCATTCAAAGAGAGTACAATCTGGGAGGAAATCCAGCCAAACAGAAATAGTCAAGTCCGTAGCAAAAAGATAGATAAGAACTTCAGTTGAGTTAAGGGGGTAAACAACAACCAATATTAGTGATCACTGTTTGGAGAAGGTATGGGGTTGACAGTTCTAGGTCTAAGTAGAAAAAAGGCTATAGCTTAGTTCACCCTTATTTAGTGAGGGCAAAAAAAACACTGAACTTTGGCTTTAATGTTTGATTGTAGGAAATTGCTGCTCATCCAAATGTTATTGCCTCACAACCAATATTCTTGTTTAAATTGATTGACCATTTGTTGGCCTCGAGAAGGTTGCCTTCTTGACTTGTAATCCAGGTGGTTGAGCATAGTTCCTGAAATGATTCCACACATGGTCTTATGACAGCAAAACAGCCATTCACCTATACTATTATATATTTTGCATAATGACAGTTCACTTGAGGTTTTAACATAATAGGCCACATCAAGTTAAACAAAAATAAACTTGTGGTCTACAACAGCTCATTGAAAACTGATCAACTGGGAAAGCCTTTTACAAGAATATAAACTAAGTCACAGTCAGCTACACAGTCTGCCTGTATTCATTGCTCAAACTGGCTGTTCTGAATAGAAATATATTAGGATGCAACATACAGAACAAGTGAACTACACTCAAACTTCCCATTAGCTTTTTGCTAGCTCTTTCACTTTAAATGTTTAAACCGCCAGTTGGGTGTGTTATATTTGCTCAGCTTTATGAACTGGCTACATGACTTGAGAATTCAAACAACCCTTCCATCTGATAAGAAGCAAAAGTACTCTGAAGCAGGTTGTACATTATTGAACCTTAGAGGTAGAAGAGCTCAAGTTTTGTTAGTGATAAGGGAGTTAACAGCCAACTGTCAGCTTTATCATCATTGCTCAAACCAGACTCAAGTTCAGAACATTTAGTGCAGTTGAGGACAGAAATCCTGAAATTGCAGGATGGTACTCATCTTCTAGCACAGCTTGCAATATAAATGTTTTCCAATGCAACAAAAAGTAAGAACTTCAGTTTTTCCCTACACTACACACCATTATAACATCTTAGGGATCTACACCTTAAGTCAACTGGATCTAAGTTGGCTTCGTTTTTAAGGTGTGATCAATGAACAGATCAATGAGAAACAAATTCTATACTCAGTGCTGTTAAATTAAAGTTTAATTTAAATAGTGTATTTTTAAAGATGCTCGCAATTATTTTAGTTTTGACCTTCATCCCAGTTGTTTGATGCATTTTCTAATGATTTTACTTTACAGCCTTTTAATCATGTTTGTCAGACTCCACTCATTGGCAGCTTGGACTCAAATTCTTTGCAAACAAATCACAAGGTCTCAGCCAAATTTGGGTCAGCCCTTCTAACACCACTGACAAAATCTGGCTAAATACCTCCAATATATGGAAAAGTTTGCAATTTTATTTAGCATTGCATCATATCAGGCTTCCAAAATCAAAGCTAACACAAAATACATATTATTCCCATATTAAAGACTAGTTTTGTAACCTTTCTTTTAAATCACCAGACATTTATAGCATAGTGTGTCAGCTCCAGGGAACTACATTTCTACTACCCTTTCCTGACATGGCCAATTAAAAAGTACAAACCAAAAAGTTTGCTGGTCAAACATCTTCAGTTACTCCCATGAGGTTCCCTCTGCCCTAACATCAGAAAGGGGAACATTTGCTGATAATTTCCGCAGTGCTAAGCACGGTTTGTGATTCCTCAGATATTGAAGCAGTCCATATCCAATGAAACAAGACTTTGACGACATCCAGGCTTGGGCTGACAAACAGCAATTAACATTTATACCACACAAATGCCAGACTACGACCACCTCACATAACAGAGAATCTAATCACCATTCATTGACATCACCATCACTGAATCGCCCACTATAAGCATCCAGGGGGTTACCATTGACAGAAACGGAACTGGACTAGCCATGTAAATACTATGGCTAAGATCTACAAGACTAGGAATCCTACAGCAAACAACTCCACTCTTGACTCCACAAGGCTTGTCCACAATCTACAAGACAATTCAAGAACGCAATGGAATACTGCCCACTTACCTGGATTAGCACAGTTCGAACAACACTAGGGGCTCAACATCTTTTTGGCCTGGATGATAACTGGCAGTTTGCCGTAAGAGACCTTCAATCTGAAATATGAGCTCAAACTGTCCCAAGACACAGTAATCAAATCTCTGGGTCAGTACAATGTAATCAGAGACAGTAATTTGGTCTCATTCTTCATAAGTTTGAGGGCTGAGGTGAATTGCCACATATCCACCAGCACAGAGACAAGCTAATGCAGTACCAATAGTTCTATTATTTAAACATGTAGTAAACAATGGTTATTTGTAAAATAAATCTAAGTGAAAGGCTTACCTTTATTGAAAAACATGGAAGCCATCTGACCCATTTCTACTCGCTCCACAATGTCAAAAGCATCATACGTGCTGGTCCTTTCTAGGCATAAAACAGTCAATAGAATTGTAAGTGCATATACTCCAGTAGTGGAACGGACATACAATTTTTTAAAAAATGAATCAACCATTCTCATTTTTATTCCAAGACTGGATTCTGCTGCGGTTCAACTCATTTCATGGTTGGTTGCATTACCAATCCTCGTGCTTTGCATGATGACAGCTCATTTTTTGATTACTCCTGCCTTTATTCTTTTGTTTTGTCCTCTCCTATAATTTTTTCACACCTCTGGACTCAATTACAAAAGTCACATTTCAAATATTTCCTGGTATGGAAAAACCTAAGGTACTAACTTGGTTTCTCTCTCCACTCATTACTACCTTACTTGCTGTGTTTCTAACCACTGCTTTTGTTAATGGAAATGATTATTCAATACACTGTTGCAATCTTACAAATCCAATTAAACAATGGTCAAACTCTCATGTCTCATCAAATTGGTCTACATATTGAAACACTAAACAAAATCCAAAATATCTTCAAGTTTCACAAATGCTCCAAAATCTGAAATTTACTATGCAAAGTCTTGCAAACATGGGCAGCACGGTGGTTCAGTGGTTAGCACTGCGGTTCAGTGGTTAGCACTGCTGCCTCACAATGCCAGGGACCCGGATTCAATTCTAGCCTTGGGCGACTGTGTGGAGTTTGCACATTGTCCTAGTGTCTGCGTGCGTTTCCTCCAGGTGCTCTGGTTTCCTCTCAGTCAAAAGATGTGCAGGTCAGGTGAAGTGATCGTGCTAAATTGCCCATAGAGCTAGGTGCATTAGTCAGAGGGAAATGGGTCTGGGTGGGTTAATCTTCGGAGGGTTGGTGTGGACTAGTTGGTTCGAAGGGCCTGTTTTCACATTGTAGGGAATTTAATAGTCTCTGCCCAGATTCGTAAATCGGACAGCAGAATCCAAAAATTAACTGGGAATGCAGAAAATTGATTTATGGGTTCAAAGCAATTTATAGTTGTGGAAGTTAGTCAATACACTGAGTCCAACTCCTGCAATCAAAGGACTAACAGTTTATACTTAAAAAGGTTAGATTCGGAAGCTTCTGCATACTGATATAAATTGCAGCTCTCAGTACTGTACCAGGATGACGCAGTTTAGCCAAAGTAAATTCCTGAGGCTTTAGAAGAAAACTTTACAAAAGCAAAATATTGCAGACAAGCATGGGGGGGGGCGCATAAAGTAAATGAGACATCACCAGACCTGGCACCATTTGTCACCTTTCATCTCAGTCTAAATATCCAAGTGGTTAAAACTATCAGATCATTAAGTTGTCTCAGTTCCTTCCCGTTTTCACTTACCTATCAAGCTGAACCACCCTCCACAAGTTGAAACACATCCATGAGACCTAGCTCCTGCTACATTGAACAGCTTTGCACCAAACAGCTAATTCTCATTCTCGAGTCACATCATTATGAAAGCTGATATTGTGGAAAAATTGCAATGTAACCAGATTTAAACAGGTTTTACAAATTCAGAACATCTCAAAGTATTTTACAATCAATTTAGTACTTTTCGAATCCAATTGTATTTTAATAAAAAGTGCACCCAGTCTGTGCAAAGCAACCTCCCAGTCATGTGAAGTATGACTGGATAACGTTTCAGTGGCATTAGTTGAAGGCTTAATATTTACAGAACTTCCCTGCCTCAGGATCTTGTTTGTCCAACTCAGATGGGAATCCTCAAGCTGGTTTCAAAGGAAAGACTGCACTCCCAACAGTGCAGTATTTCCCTCAAATCCATCACGATTCCAGAGAAAAAGTTCAAGCAACCCGACAATTGCATAGTTTCCATTGAATTTGGGTCAAGTGGCCTCCGTATGAAATAATCAGTTAAAAAACCTTCCGTTTTCAGTTGCTGTATTTGTACTTGTTCAGTACAGAAAAGTTACTTCAACTAAAGAGTTTGTCTCAATACTTACGGACGGAGAGAATAGGTCTTGTCTCTGACCGCTCATAACCATCTCTGAATGCAACAATATTCTTGTCTTCATCCTCATCATATGAATCTGAAGAAGGATCACTGTCATCTACCTGTGTGCAAAAAAACAGAGCCTGATAAACACCTCTTTTTGCTCTGGTACATAAAACAAATAGAATTTGCTGCCTCTTCATCCCCAGAGTAGGGCACTCACTGCTCATTTTAAACACGTAAAAATTTATGGGCAATGAAGAACACAAGTTTCTTAACCAGAAAGCTAGAAACTTCACTTTTCTGACCCTAACACTCCACATCTGCAATTGATGCTGTGCTCACAAATCTGCTTCAAAAGCATTATCCTCAACACAAATGGAATTTCCAAAGGATAAGATGTTCTTGGGACTCAAGCAACTACAGGCAAATCACAATGCTTCAAGTAACTGCTTTTATTAAGAGTTAGCTCCATGCTTTTTCCACCTTACAACCCTCATGTACTGGTATCCTGCACGGCAGCTTTAAGATGAGCACTACCAACAAATCCACTTTCAGAATATAAAGACTATTTCTCTATAGATATAAAACACATCCTATAAACGAGACAAAAACTAAGGGTGAAACACTGGATGCATTTTGATCCCAACTGACTGTAATCCTTCCCAAGTCAGATCCCAGAATGAAACCTGGTTTGAGAGATTATCATTAATTTGATTTGGTAATTGGATCAGTCAACAAATATTCACACAAAGGCTATTTATATTCTTCAACACAAGAAAACTAGCTACACAACAGCTTAAAGGGATTTTAAACATCTAAGCAAAGTTTCAACCCATTATCTGGCAATATCCTTGACAGACTCAATACCAATAAAGTGTCACTCCCATCTAAACACTTCAATTTCTTACTGTTATAAAGTGGAGGTTCACCCCACCTCAGAATAAAAGCCGAAACACCCAAAGAGGAGTGCCTACAATCTGTTATAAAGGACCATGAAAGGAATGAATCCAGTTTTCAGCAACTTCTGGTGGTTAAATACAAGAAATCCCTGACACTCATTTCATGATCAAAAAGTGACAATTTATTTAACTTGAACAGTAAGCAAATTAATTGAACTATTAACAAACGAAACCATTCCCTACTAACTACTATCTATTCCCAAACAACGCAAGATTAGAATGGTATGCTTTTCCAATAAATGTAACTCCCACTCATTTTTTTAAAAAAGTACAATTTAATCTCTCAAAATTACAGCCAGATTACATGTCTTCTGGAATGCTCTGTGCCTCCATCGTTCCTTCTACCAGGAATGCTTTCTCTGTAGATTTATCTGTCATAGGTAGATGGTGCTTTCTTTACAAGCTGACAGCCACTATCTCCAGCAGATGGCAATTAGCTCTGGGGCTCTGTCCAATTGCCCTCTTGTTCAAGATCAAATGACGACATAGCAATTTTCAGATTTCAATGGTGGTTATTAAAGGCCTGGTCTGATCAGCTAAATTTAAATCTGTTGTCCTGGTAAAAACTGCTGCTCGGCCTGCTAACTGTATGACCATTTGATACAAATGTTTCCGTTTTTGGGTGCTCTCTGTGCACCTGCAAAACCAAGTTGCTGTTCACAGACATACATTTTTAAATACATGCCGTCTTTTAAAGGGACCATGCAATGCTCACCTTCTAGCATTTTACAAACACCAAAATCTAATATCCTACCTCCAAATCCACAATTATTTTATCCAACTTCCCAACACTTAATTTACCCTTTCCAGGTTTGATGACTTAAACTTAGTAACAGGGATTACCTAAACTTCTTCAATACAGACAGCTTGAAAATTTCAACTCACTCACTTCAGGGACATCACAAATTTAAAAACATTGAGAATCTCAAACTGCCCTCCTCAACTGAACTCAAATCACTAGCAGTCCGTGGGTGCTGGCTCTGTCAAAAGTTGAGGCAGGAGGTTGGGAAAACTCAAAAAGCCAGGCATCATCAGGTGGTGGTGAAGTCAACATTTTGGGTGTAATCATTCTTCAGGACTGGGGGGTGTGTGTGTAGGGGAAGCTGCAGATAACTTAGACAACACAGTGGCTCAGTGGTTAGTACTGCTGTCTCACAGCGCTAGGGACCTGGGTTTGATTCCAACCTCAGGCAACTGTGTGGAGTTTGCACGTTCTCCTGGTGTCTGCATGGGTTTCCTCTGGGTGCTCCAGTTTTCTCCCACAGGATGTGCAGGTTAGGTAAATTGGACAAGCTAAACTGCCCATAGGTGTTAGGTGCATTAGTCAAAAGGAAATGAGCCTGGGTGGGTTACTCCTCGGAGGGTCAGTGTGGACTGGTTGGGCCAAAGGGCCTGTTTCCACACTGTAGGGAATCTAATCATAAAGAGGGTGGTAGGGGCAGGGCGATGAAGTGGGAATAGGTAAAGACAGGCAGAGAGTACAACTTGTTGGTCAATGGGAGTAATGAATCCAGTTGGTGGCAGGGCGATTATTAGAAATTGGAGAACTCAATGTTGAGTCCTCCAGGCTGTTGGCTGCCCAAGCAGAAGACGAGGTTTTGTTCCTCCAATTTGCAGTGTGGTTCATTGAAGCAATGATGGATGCCAAGGATGGTCATGTCAGAAAGGGAGTGGTAAGGGGAATTGAAATAGGCAGTGACTGGATGGTCCGATGGGCCCTGCGGGTCCAGCTACAATGCTCAGCAAACTACTCCCCAAGTTCACCAAGTTCAGCAGTATAAACACATCAATTAACAGCACAGGAATCCGACTAGCCCCTTAAAAGTCGCATAGTACCACAGAAATAGAGTTTAGTTTCATGATTTTCTGACTTCCAAGAGAACCTTCATAGGACTGAGACCACACCACTCATTTTGCATTTACTTTTGAATGCACATGTCCAAAATTACAATATTACACGCCTCATCAGAAACAGCCAACTTTGATCATAGAATCCCTACATCATCGTAGAATCGCTACAGTGTGGAAATAGACCATCTGGCCCAACAAGTCTAAAAGGTAACCCACCGAGACCCATTCCCCTACCCTATTATCCAACATTCACCCCTGACTAATGCACCTAACCTACACATCCCCAAACTCCATGGGCAATTTAGCATGGTCAATTCACCTAACCTGCACAGCTGTGGATTGTAGGAAGAAACCAAAGTGCCTAGAGGAAACCCAGACAGACAGGGCGAAGAACATGCAAACACCACGCGGTCACCAGAGCCTGGAATAAAACCAAATCCCTGGCACTGTGAAGCTTTGGAAGACTGCTGAGAAGAAAACAGCATGAATAAGACAGCTTGGGTGAAAGCATATACGAATGTAACAGACTGGAGTAATCAGGATGCCTTCCTTTGAGCAGAGAGCAAGTTGAGAAATTGCATCTGGTTTTTTTACACTGAGATGCTTTTCAAGTCAGCATTATGGAAGACTGTTTTCCGAGACATTAATGAAGGGCATCAAATTATTATAAGCAACTGAGAAAATTTAGAGAAGTTTGCATGAGGAATTGTAAGAGTGCCTGCTACATAGCATGATTCAAGCAGAGACTATTGCAACTAGCAGGAAAACTGGATAAATATTTAAAGCAAGGCATGACACTGAGCTATGGTTAAGTTTGGGACGGTGAAATTATCCTTGAACCAGTCAGGCGAAGAATAAGTCATAAATGACTTCCTCATGTGCAATATGTATCCACGGGAATGAGAAATTCTTAACAATGCCCATTTCCTCAGTCACACAAAACATTGACTAACACCAAACAAAGCAACATCCATTTCAAAGTTGCCTGCTAAACAGAGAAATAACTTGACTGAATCAGTGAAGTTATTTAATTTTCACTGAAAGATTCAAAAACAAATCAAAATTTATTTGGTTGAAATGGCTTATGTAATTTGTACTAATGACATTCATTTCAGACAGGCAATGTGATTATTTGATCGGCAAGATACTGTTAATGTGAATGTGGATGGAGAAATAGTACATACATTATTATTCTGCATTTCATTTATAAATTGCTACCTTAATAAATGAAGCAGAAATTCAATTCAACATTTTGAGTCAATGTCTTGTACATTAGGAGGTACTATTTTTAAAAAGCAAAGAAACCCTTAAAAATGGGTCAGCTTTCAAACCTTGGCAGAGTTTGGATTTTATTTACATTTTAACAGCACTGGAGAATCATCTGCGATCAAGATCAGCTTCCTTCCAACCACCACTTGCTCACATGATCCTTATTATCAGTATTGTTTGAAATAGAACAAAATGCTGTAGCGATTTTGTAACAGACAGAGTCAATAATCCTGGTACAAATTATGCTCACTTCCCAAATCGGATTTTGTTGCTCAAGATTCTGTGACTTTTTTTGCATGTCAATAATAATACTCCGTAAGCCAGTGTAAGTCAGGCAGCCTTTCAAAATGCAATCTTTACGCCCTCCAAATTTTTCTGTGCATTACATCAGAGGAACTGGACCTGGAGCAAAACCTCCCCAGGGAGACTCTATAAGAGAAAGAAACAGGGCTAAGTCCGGGGACATAGAAGGGGAGAGATGTAGTGGTAGTCATGAAGTCAACCAGATAGATCTCTTTGAATGAGCTCCCTGAATGGACCACATTAACAGTTCCAATCAGGCAGTCCTGGCTGACAGACATAATAGTGCATCAATGGTCATGTTCACTCAGAGCTGACTTTGAAGAAGCAGGACCAGTGTCAAGTACCACTCGTCTGGATGGTGTTCCATCTTGTAATTGTACAGGCTTAGAATGAGAGCCCAGCACTGAATTCAACCTGAAGTTAAGCAGCACAACCTTAGCAGTGGTTTGTGATCAGTTACCAGAACAAGTTTACGTCCATTAAAAGGTATTGGTGGAACTGTCTCACACCAAAAATAACTTACTTTCTCTCTGGGTGTATTTGTGCTGTGCATGCCAAAGTCCAAGGAAGCATATGCTATTGGACATTTTACAGTATCAGGGTAGTGTTAGCTCACTGTTGGCCTAAATAGGGGTCAGAGACTGAGCATCAAATCTCCCCTGGGATCACACTGTGTCAACACATTAGGGGAGTGAAGAAACAGCTATCATTGTCTAAAGGCTATGTCTTGGTGACAAGACCATTTCCACAACTTTTTCCAACAGATGTAACGGTCTCAGGACCGAGGCCATGTTACATATAAACTTTGCATAAAAATTCACCAACCCAAGGAAAAATAAGCTCCAACACAGTTGAACGCCCTAACTTGATCTTCTAACAGGTGTAACCCAGTCTTATTGGCTCTGTAGCTCAAGTAGATCACTTAGGGTGCCAAACACACATTTTTCCCATTCTAAATGCACATGTCCACCTTGGAGAAATGCCTAACGACCATGTCCAAGTTCACAAAGTGCTCATTATTGGTCTTCCCAGTTATTAACACAAAATCCAGATAAATGGCAACCTGGGGTAGACCTCAATATGTTCTCAGTTGTGTGCTGAGAAATGGCACAGGCTGATGATCCCCACCTAAGGCAAAATGGCACTGGACTGGCCTTGCACAATCATGCAATTGCTACCTATTCACTATGCAAGGGGCCCTTGGTTCCTTTACTAGTCCTACAACCTTGCTGAAAACCATCCAAGTATTAAATTAGGACTTTACTCAGGCAGCCATTTTTTCACTGCAAGAAGTCAAACACTCAACCTATTTCACCCAGACTCTGGCTCGAGCCTTTTACCACAATTAGTAGTAACTGAAGCAGCTGCTTCTCCTAAGAGGTCAGAACCAAAATTGTACCTTTAATCTGCAAAGGTTTCCTGGTATAGGTTCTCAGTCCAGCCAAGGTTTTGCACAAACTTAAAGGTGGAGTTCAAAGCAAGTTTTGTTAAAGACTGGTTCTGTAATCACTAACACAGCCATTAGAACCTTATAACCACACTCCATTAGAACCATATGACCATTTAATGTTTATTTTAATAGTTTCTGATTTGGTTATTGCTAAGCAATTCAACTCTTCCAAATCAGCTGTCGGTGGACTTTCTAGGGTGTGCACTCTCCTGTATACAGGCCTGAGTTCTCTTACTCAGTTTAGGTCCAGGGTGACTCTACCACTATCTCCAGTCCACATAGCAGTGGCAGCCACAATGGCTTGCCAGCCCAAATCCTCGGAAAAAAATGTAACTGTTTGGCCAAGGCCTGGCTTAGTTTTGGGATTGTGCTGTGGGCTGAACTAGAATCATTTATTCAAGATATTTCCTGAATGAGACTACGCAATTGCCTCCACTCAAAGTAGCGTTTCCCAAACTGCAATCAGCCTGGTGAGGGTGTCCATTTCCATTTAAATACCCTCTAACTTATATGCTCCACATGCTGTTTTCTAACAAAAACCCAGCTGTCATGCCAATTTGAAGTCCAGTTGGGGACCAGCTTGGTGCTTTTGCGTGGTTACATCATTGTTCCCACATACCAAACGATGTCTCAGTATCTCATCATGGAGTTAAACCAAAGTCACACTGCCTCTGCCAGTTGTCTTAACTTTGTCCAAAATCCCAACAGATTCCCCTGGTTCTCAAACTGCTGAGTAATACTGTGGAAAAAAGATCTGCCACCCTGCTCGCCCATAGCATGGCAACAAAACACAGAAGCTGGCCTGCAAAACACACAAATCAAACCTGCCAACATATACAGAAATTACCTAGAGTGCTCCAGTCTTTACCAAACAAACAAAAAAACCACACACTGCCAAGTCCCTTCCACGAACTGAGAACACACTCCCTAAACTAGCTTTTCACAATCAGCTCCCAGCCCGATTAGCACTGCAGTCTCAACACCCGAATGGCAGGCTCATTTCCCATTGAAACCAATACTGCATAAACAAACAGGCAGACCGAAGGCCCCCAGAACATTTGGCCTGCAGGAGGAACACAATGGACACACCAGGAAGCAGCGAGAGGGACATTTGCACATATTCATGTGGACAGGAAATACAATGAAAAATCCTCCAGAAGACATTCTCTCAAACTCAGATGGCTGGAATCTCCTGTGTCAATTCAGAATGGGTTGATACTGCTGGACTCTTGATTAATTTCTATTCTGTTTACTCTTGTTTTAATCTCTCTACAATTTTCACTGTTGTATTGTAACTGCTTTACAATTATCACTTTTATGTTGTACCCCTACAAAAATATGCCTACACTTCTGTTTGGGGGAAGAGCATTTGGCGCAGAGAACCAGTTGTGTCAGCCTGGTTAATTTTGCTTCTGCGATGTCTTTGTGTAATAAACCGCTCATCAATTTCACTACGATCTTAGTTTGTGGTCTCTGATCCATTGGGCTCAATTCTCAGACAAATACCAATAGCATCTCAGAATGAGGGGCAGCTTGGGGTCATAACAGGCTTTAACTAAATTCATTAACTCTTGAAAGGTTTTAGTATCTGATGCCTGAGGAAATGTTATGTTGCAACTCACCAAAAATAAAACTCCAGAACCTCAATGTCAGGAAAATTGCCATTGCTTTTCACTCGTCCCAGTGTAATTCGCTCAAATTAAAAAAAAAGATTTTGTTTTCCGCATATTGGGTCCAGTCTTGAACAGCAGGATCAAACAAGTCAAATAACAGCATGATGCCAGGAATGCTTAGTCCACGTCAAAGATGACAATTATGAGCAAATTTTTTCTCTCGTCACCACTGAAATAATACCACAGGAGGCCAGTATCCATCACCAAGTCACCTTTTATTTACACCTTCCTCAGAACCAGCTCTCAGTGAATAAAGCCTCTGACACTCCTGTTTATATCCATCAGCCAGGACTCTCATAGGGTTGCTAACCTGCTCCAATCATTCAAGTCTGGTTGACCTTGTTACAATCACTACAATGGGAAAGTGAACTGAGGAAACTTCAATGCTGGAAACACTCAGGTCAGACATCTGTGGAGAGAGAAAAGCCAAAACCTGTTTTTTTTTATTTCAGGACAAATCAGACCCAAAAGATATAGGAGCAGAATTAGGCCAGTCTAGAATTTGGTCTACTATTCCATCATGGCAGATACAGTTCTCAAAACCATTTTCCTATAACTTTTGATCCTCATACCAATCAAGAACTTATCTCTGTCTTTAATATTCAATGACATGGCCTCCACAGCACTCTGCAATGAGTTCCTCACATTTAACATTCTCTGGCTGCTTAAGAAATTGCTCCTCTAAAGGGTTGCCCCTTCACTGAGGCTGGGCCCTCAGATCCTAGTCTAATGCATCCAGGACCTCAACCTTCTAAACTCCAAGTACAAACCCAAAGTCCTCAACCATCCTTCGTATGATAAGCTTTTAATCCCTGGGATCGTTGTTATAAACCTCCAAGGGCAACAGATCCTTCCTCAAATTGGAAGTGGGGGAATGCAAAGTTGCGTACAATATTTCCAATGCAGTCTGACAACAGCCTTATACAGCCTCAGCAGTACATCAACCTTGGGAGTCTTGAAATGAGTCCCAAGTCCCTTTGTGCTTCAGATTTCCAAAGCTTGTCCCCATTCAGAAAATAGTCAAGGCCACTATGCTTCATGGCAAAGTGCCTCACACTTTCCCACATTGTATTCCATTGGCAACTTCTTAGCCCACTTCTCAGCCTGTCCAAGTTCTTCTGCAGCCTCCCTGCTTCCTCAACACTACATGTCCCTTCACCTTTGTGTCTTTTACAAACTTAACAACAATGCCCTCAGTTCCTTCATCCAGATTGTTAATGTACAATGTGAATTATTGTGGTCTGAACACTGGACCCTGCTGAACTCCTCTAGTCACTGATACTATCCTGAAAAAAATCCCTTGTGGCCTACTCTCTGCCAGTCAGCCAATTCTTTATCCATGCCAGTCCCTTTTGCCAGAACACCATTAGCTCTTAAGAGGCTCCTGTGCAGCACCTTGTCAAAGGTCTTCTGGACATCCCAATAGATCATGTGTACTGGTTCAACTTGGTCTAACTTGCTCCTTATCTCCTCAAAAGGAATTGTAACAGATTTATCAGGTGTGTCCCTCCCTTTGATGAAACGATGTTGACTCAGTCCTATTTTACCATGCACTTCTGAGTCTGCAACTTCATCCTTAATAGTGGACTCTCAAATCTGAAGCACCTGTTGTGTATGGCTAGTATTTTTGTTTTCACTTTTAAATGGATCCAAATTTAGATTTCAACCTAATGACATATCTTGACAGACCTGTTATGTTCAGACATGCCCCACGCACATGAAAAACAAATTTAAATTGTGCTTAAGCTCCTTGCAAAGTTCCCGTCCAATTATGCTGAAATGAATCATGCTTTGAATTCAATTTTTTTTAAGACATCAATTGGTGCCTTTCCTTGAAATGGAAGTTTTGAAAACAATTAAGACCGTAAAATTATGTTAATACTTAGTCATGGTTCTTTCTGCAAATAATAATTCCACTCACTGTGGGTAAAACAACTATTTATCCAAGTAATTAGCTGAACTTCTAGGTCATATTTATCTTGTGTCTTTAATATAAAATACCCCACAGAGCTTCATGGAAATTTGCAAACGTTAGGTGAGATGACGAAGACAGTGTCAGAAAGCTACACTGCAAGGTGCTTTCTAAGAATAAAGTGACACCTGGACAGAGAGTAATTGGTGAGGAGAAAAGGGTGGGATGTGATGACAGTGTTTAGGAGTTAGGCACAAAATAAGAAAAAGGGACAAAAAGATACAAAACAAGTCAGAAGAGCAGTGGAATGATGAGGACCAGAATCCCTCAGTTCTGATGGCTTTGTTGTAATCAGATTTTGTTGTAAAAGGTTTGAACCCTAAATCCTATTTTTTGTCCCCCCTGACATGTTGGTCAGAACTCTGCACAGCACTTGAAGTATGGCCTAAGGTTTAAACATTCTACACCAGTGCAACAAATTCACATTTCAGCTTCTGCCCACATTTTCCTCTTCCTCCTTTCCCCCAACCCCTCCAGAAACCAAATGGTGCATTGCTGGCTTAGAGGGTCTCTTAAAATTATTACCTTGAATGATTCCTAAATCTGTATTCCTCGATGCCTCTTGTCCTGGATACTTAAACATGCAATCCATGGTGAAAGTGGGCTACTTCACCTACCAAAACTCATGATGTCACATTAATTTGTTATTTAACCATCCATTCTGCAAAAATAGCAAAATCTTCAACAATTTGTTGGAGCATTTATGTTGACTATACTTTCCATTATTGCTATTTCAAAATGATGTACTAATTACATGAAAGCTTTCAAGCATGATAAATTTCAAGACAACACGCTGCAACTGCTGAATGGAAAAAATATCAGTGGTTTGTCCTTAACAGTCTACAATCTATATCAAATGATTTACAGGACAGCAAGCATAATATATCCAAAATTTACTGGTGGTACAAAGTTAGATAGGGAAATAAGTGATGAGGCTGCAAGAGGATGTAAACAGGTTAATTTATTTAGTAGCTGGAGTAACAATGTGGAAATGTATTAAGCATTGGTAGGCAAAAAAGTTGTCCTTGTACACAAGCAAAATTAATTCAAAAGATAGTATAAACATTGCAACAACAAATTGAACATTAGCCTTTATGGCAAATAGGATTGGCATAAAATATCAAAGTTATGCTGCTACAATGGGTTTCGGAGAGATTATACCTTGTATACCATTGTGGCTCTGTGGGAGGAGTGAGTTGCCCTGCACGAAGAAAGTGTGTCAGGGATCTCTATTCTAAGAGATGGAGAACTAATCAAGTACATAAAACTCTTAAGAGGCTCATACATGAAACAAAACCATTTCCCCTGATTGGAGTGTCTAGAGCTAATGATCACAGTTTCAAAATAAAGCTTCAGCCATTTTGAATCAAGTCAAAGAGAAAAATGAGGTTTGCAAATCTTGCAATTCGTGATCCAAAAGGCAGTGGGTGCTTATTTACTTATTACGGCACATTCAAGATCGAAATTGAAAATGTGTTGATCTCAAAGAGAATCAAGGAGTTTGGAGATAGGACGGGAAAGGAAAATTGAACAAGATCAGCCATGATCATCAGAACAGTTTGAGGGGCCATTTCTGCTCTTTATCTTGGCATCGTAAGTATGGACTGCTTATTAAAAAGATGCATCAAGAAAGCATGAGATCAAATAAATTTTAGGGGCAAGAGCTAATTCTCATTAGGAACATGTTCTTATACCAAAAGTGTGAACAATTTCCAAAATGTCATTCAGATGATTTCACAGCTGAAATTGTTTTCTTACAAGTCAACAGCTGAGTGATGTTTTCAATTATACATCTTTGATACAAAGTCTGCAAATGACAGGTCCAATATTACACAATAATTAGAATGCCCACATTTTAATAAGGGGGGGGGGGGGGGGGGGGGGGGGTACTAGGAAAGAAGTCAACCCTTATGACTGGGATTCTGCTACCAATGAAATTAGAAAATTTTCATGTGAAACAAAGATTGAAACCGTTTCAACTCACCAGCACTTGTCTAGCTTTTTCTGTTATTTCTTCAATGTAATCACCAAGTTTCACTATCCTTCAAATACTATCCCTAATCTTCTCTTGGCATTAGGCAAATCCAGCACAAACTTTTTTTTTCACCAAACATGGTGAAATTCAGTCAGATGGAAGAGGAAAACAAATTCTGTCTACAAGCTGATTTTACTCCCTCATGATACCATCTTCCATCAAGATATTTGATAATTATCTACGGATATAATATTTTAAGCACACACAAAGGACTCTATCTAATTGCACTATTGACTGGATTTAATCAACTAATTTGAACAAATAATCAACTGGAATCCCTACAAGATCCCAAGCGCAATGCTCTTTTCAAGAAAAAGAATTACTTCACTAGGCTACTTAAGTACTCTGAATGATGCCATAGGGGATCAGCACTCCAACCAAAATAGACCTGCAAGAAAAGTCACCTTGACCACTATAAACTGATTTCAAAATCACAAAGAAAATTAAATTGAAAATTAGCAACTGCTATTGTAGCAGCGTTAGGACTAAACAGAGGAAGTTGAAAACTAGCATACTGCGATGTTGCTGTAACGTGATCATAGGGTCCACACCAAAACTGTGTGTGCTTGGTCTGGTGAATTTAATGCCTCATTAGCAAGCCTCCACATTTGTGGAGTTTGTTTAGTCTGTGATTATAGTCTATAGAAGGCATACTTCTTAGCCCTGGGCAGCACTGCTCATGTCTCCACATAACTGCAAAAGGGGTTTATCAAAAAGACATTGGCCAGGAGATTCAGCTCAACTCCATAGATATGGGAGCACAAAGTCAAGGGTGGTACAGACCATCACATTGAATGCTAATTCAGGTACAGCACAAACAGTTGCAACCAGTTAATGGGTTGCCAGACAAACATGTGGAAAAGTTAAGTTTGAGGGGACAGGAAACCAGAAGTAGGGTTTAAGAGGACAGGATGTCAATTATGATGCATGTTTTCATTTTCAATTGACTGGCCCATAAGATGTAGCCTACATTATATCTAGACCCTTTCAAAAAGCACCAAATTAGGAGCCAGATTAAAAAGACATTACCAATTCATAAAGCTTCAACTCTGATAGGAAAAATCCAAACATATAAAGCAAAGCGGTCAATGAACACATGTCCAAAAACCTAGCATGTTTTCATTTCTTCACATTTACTGCTGGCTTCTGCCAAGGTGTAGAAAGTTCTAAGTTGTGCTGCACTTATCATTGATTTTTTGCTAGCTTTCACTAATTGCAGCAATTCTTCTCGGTAAGTGGTGACTGAGCTCATATGATGTTGAGACCGAGCTACTCATAACTGGATGGAAAGAAGGGGATTGCATCTTTTCATTTTAATATTACATCTGACACCAACTTTGTTGGTCTTGACAGGGTGTCAATATTCAAATATGCATTCATATAGTCATTACCCAATTTGGCTTCAAACACTGAACCAACATAGTGTGGATCCACTGTCGGCCACAATTTTCACGTTGAAATATCTGTATGGTGAAAATTCAAAAATTAACCATTTCATGACATTTGTTGGAATGCCATGAGCTTTTGACACATGTTCACCACTTATTGGCAAATGTGTGAACATTTGTACATTCCCTCTGACGCTTAAGATTTTTTTTCCCAACTTAAATTGTCACACCATCCTTACTGAAGAGAACTGACGAGGATGATCAACAGTTACATTTCAAGGTCAATTAAGATGTCTAGTCAAAAGGGATTCAAATGACTGTGCTTTGGTCATTCCCAACTCTCGTGATAGGTGCTCAGGGCAATTCTTAAATGAATGAGTTGGCCTTCAGTGGTTTACTGTCTGAAATGTTTAACATTTGGTAGAATTTCATTGAAATCAGTCTTCCAAACCAATAATATCATTGGATTAAACATTTCCGAACTGGCATGGGAGACAGTTTAAGCAAGTGAGTGAGTTGATCAAGTGAGTCAGCTTGTCTTAGTCAGTCGTGTTATACAAAAGGTCAATCTAGTCTTTCAATGCTTAAATTCAGACACAGTATGTTTTCTTCTGAAGTATCTTCTGGAGATCATTTTTAAATACAGCCACCTCAGTTTGTAAAACTTTCTCCACTGGATCCATGTAAAATCTTCAATTCAGTTCTCAAAGCACAAGTAACTGTTCTTGCATAACATGCTAAGTGCACAATTTTCACAGATAGAACCAGCTTTTTCTTGAAGATGCACTGAATCAATAAAACTTGCAGCAATGCATAGTAATGTAGAAAGTGCTCTCAGATCCCCACTGTGATCAAAGTCACTCAGTTCCATTAAATGTTTAATTCAGAAAATTATTTTTGAATCTGTACTCCCTGAGGTTCAAGCACTGATATAGAATTAACATTTTTAGAAAGCTTCATTTCAGGCTGCATAGGTACTGTGTAGGGCAAATGAAGGTGGTCACAGAAATTACTCACTTCACAAAATCTTTACCATGATATGCCAAGGCATTTAGCTTTTCACAAAACTTCCAATCATTCCAGGTTATTAGTAATCAGTTTGCTCTGGCACTTAATGTTTTGTCAATTTCCAGTGTTTCAATATACAATCTTGGCATAAACGAAAATAACACGCAAGAAATACCACGAAGCTTCCAGATCTTTCTTGTGCTCTTTGACTGCCATGATCGAACTATGGTGTGGAGGTGCCAGTGTTGGATGCAGTGCAAAGTCAAAAGTCATAAGATACCAGGTTTATAGTCCAACAGATTTACTTGATATCACAAACCTTCGGAGCACCTTCATCACCAACCTGGTGTCACCTGACTTTTGACCATGATAGAACTATCCAGACAAGTTCCCTGTGGAAGATTTTCTTTAAGAGCAGTGGATTTTCTGACTCCCTGATTAGTTCAAAATATAGTGTGGATAATTAGCATACTTGTTCCAATTTGCATCTAAATGTCTAGCAGTTTAACCTGCCACCGTATTCCTAAAGCTTCCCAAGGCAGCTCAAAGTCATCACATATTTTCATGCATAGTCCAAACCTCATGTGTAAAGCAGCAAGGGCAGGACTACACTTTAAAGACTTCATTTCCTCAGTAGACTTAGTCCTGAGACTACAGAATGATGTTCTAAGTCTGCCATGGCTTAAGTTGCTTTGGCATTTTTTGCACCTGCCAAAGAAAAGCACATATATTCACTCTTGGTATATTCTGACCACACAGTGATGCATTCTATGCTCATCACAAGGTTGAAGATGTCATTAAATATTCTATGTTCAGCTCTGAACTTGTAACTCCTGTACAATCATTGATAAAATAGAAAATATTGAATTAATATCTTTGGAAACCTTGATCATTGCCTGGGAGTAGGCTCAAATTGAACTCTTCCTATCCATACAATCCGATTTCAGAGTAGAGTGTGGTAATGGAAAAGCACAGGTCAGGAAAGCACATGCAAGAATAGATATTGAGGTTTGTATTGGGACATCCTTGTTCAACTCTAATTATGATTGGGAATAGATCACTTGATTTATTGTCATGGATTGAGATACAGTAAAAAGCATTGCTTCGTATGCTGTCCAGACAAATCATACCTTACATAAGTACAACAATGGAGGTTCACAAGAATGATAGTTGGACTGAAGGGACTATGTTGGTGCATGTTTTTGAACTTTGCAATCTTCTGTCAAAATGGAAGAGAATGGAAGAGTTGTAACTGCAGGAGAGAGGTCTTATTTTCCTGAGTACAGACACTGGTTTGTGAGATCATCCTAGACATTGGTAAAGACAAGAGAAGTCTATTCATGGCATTATTTCTGCACCAACTCACCAAATGAAGTTTACAATGAACCACCACAAACATTTAATTTCTAACTCTACTCCGGCATCTGGGTTTTGATTCCAGTGGAACAACTTAAAAGAAATCCAAACAATTATGCCATAAACACCTTTTGCACAAGAATTAAATGAAGTATTACAGACTTTAAACTATACTTCTAAACTCATTTTAGGTCCAAACACTGCAACAACCCACTCCTTGTTATACTTAGTTTCCACCAACATTCCCCTCTGGTTCACAGGATTTTGAAGTTTCCTTGATTTCTCCAGGAACCAAACCAAACCAGACTGAAGCAAGGTCTTGAGTTCACAAATCCTAGGATCGTTACATTAGCACTCAAACGAAGTGACCTGTAAGCTCTAAAGAGCTCACTAACCTAGACACCTCCCTGCAAGCACAGACCTCACTGCTTGTTTGATTCAGGGTTTCAAATCAAACATTTTTTTTGTTTAATGTCTGTTAACATAAAGCATTCAGAACAAAACAGACAAACTGGCAGCACAACGAGAGAGCAATGAATATAATCTTGTAATTTGCTCTCAGTAATAGCTACAAGGACAGCAAATCCAGGAACTTACATTCAGGGATATTTGACCTTTCAGGAAGGCAGAAGGGAAGGAAAATGATAGCGGGGTAGCACTGTTAAGAGAAGAAATGAAGATAGTTGAGAAAATGATGATCTAGGCTCAGATGTCAAAAGTTCATTTGGATGAAGGTAACTAATACCAAGGCAAAGAACACATGGGGAGTTTATACACTATTCATACCAAACAGTAGCCACAGGAAAGGTGTAAAATTAATAAAGATAGCAGACTAATAATAATGAATGATATCAATGCTCACATTGTTTTGGTCAATTGAGTTCAAAGGGTAGTCATGGCAACAAATTCAGAGTTAATTCAGGACATTAAAATGCCACAGAGTCAACTAGGGAACAGGCCATCCTGGTAATGACCAAAGAGGGAAGTTTGACCATCTTTACCTGTCATTATTAAAGAAGCTGTGACCATAACAGGAGAGAATTTGATATTCAGTTTGATTAGAAAAAAATGGGCTGGAAATAACTAACGTAAAGGCAATTACAATGCATCAGGGATAGTGTGAGCCAAGTTGGACTGGGTAACTACATTACCAGAAATGACAATAGGCTTTCATGATTCTCAGCATAAAAAAACCAGTAAGCAGAAAAGATTCTACTCAAGGGATAAATCGACCATGATTAAATCAAGGAAGTTAAAGAGAGTATTAAGTTGAAAGAAAAAGCACAGAGGCCAAAGTTAGTGACAGCCCAGAATCCAGCAAAGGACTAAAAAGATAACTTCAGAAAATAAACTACAAGGACAAACTAAGAAGGAATACAAAAATTCACAGTATAAACATATTTAAAAAAAGGGAGGAATGGGATCCATGTGAACATAAATGCTTTAAAAAAAGGAAACTGTGGGAATGATTTGAGGGACAAACACTGTGGAAGAGTTAAACAGATATTTAGTATCAGTCTTTACTGAGAAGGATACTTGGAAAATCCTATTTGATACCAAAAAAATTGAAGGGGAGAAATTAAGTCATCACCATCACTAGGGAAGTAGCATTCGAAAGACTAAATGGGACTAAAGATAGAGGTCCCCTAGTCATTGCATCCTAGGATCTGAAAGAGATTGCATCACAGTGGATGCACCGATTGTAAATTACCAAAAATTATTGAATTCTGAAGAACCAGAGGATGGGAAAACTGCCAATGTAACGCCTCAACAATTAGCTAAACGTCTAATAGGTTTTAACAGGAATAGACCATTTAACCCTTGGAGGCTGTTCCAAGAGAAGGGCTGATTTCTGGCCAAACTCCATACACCTGCCATTGGCCCATGTTCCTCAATAACTTTTCAGCAACAAAAACTCGTATCAGTTGATTTTAAGTTTGATACAGTATCCAGTGCAGTTTGCAGCAAAATTCCAAGTATCGTCCTTCCTGTGTGTAGAATTGCTTCCCAATATCTCATTCTTAGTCCATCCCTCATGTTTGGACTCTGCCCCCTTATTTGAGAATCCCCAAACAGTTGAGATTGTTTACCTACCATACCTTTTCCAGTTAACTTCAATTAGACTACCCTTTAACCTAAATTCTAGAGAAAACAAGCCTAATCAGTCTAATTTCTCCTCAAAATTTAGTCCCTTAAGTCCAACTATCATTCTTGTGAATCTCCATTGTACTCCCTCCAATGCCAAACAATCCTTCCTAAGATACAGTGCCCAAATAAGCTCTCAGTATTCCAATTCGGGTCTAACAAGATAACTTGTATAGCTGCAAGATACCTTCTGGATCCTTGTACTCCAGTCCTCCAGGCAAAAACATCAACATTCCATTAGCTTCCTTGATATGGCGCTTGACTTAAGGCTAATCTGGATTATTTTCTGGACCAGGTCAAATTTAAGTCTTTTGTAAAGAAAAATGTATTGTCTGAGGTGGTGTGACAAAATGGTCGACTGTGCCAAGTGAGGGCTCTAATCACTCTGGAGGTGTGGGTGTGAAGCCTGCTGGTTCCAGGTGTGATTGTAGTTGGTCATTAAAATGCTTTGGACAATTGAGCTGTTACATTCAGACATTTAGGACAGCATAGTAGCCCAGTGGTTAGCACTGTTGCCTCACAGCACCACAGACCTAGGTTCAATTCAAGCCTTAGGTGACCAGGTGTGGAGTTTGTACATTCTCCTGTGGTGGCATGAGTTTCCTCCAGGCACTCGGGTTTCCTCCCATGGTCCCAAGACATGTAATTTAGGTGGACTGGCCTGCTAAATTACCCAGTGTCCATCAATGGGCAGGCTATGTGGGTTAGTCTTGGTTAATGCAGGTTATCGGGATAGAGTGAACAGTGTATTGGTGCAGGATCGTTCGGCCAAATCGACTCTTTGTGAACTGCACGAATTCTATGATTCTAAACATTTAACGTACAAAAACTACCCTGTGCAACAACAGGCCAAAACATCACAATGCAATTTAGGGGTGGTGGTGCAGTGGAAACATCACTGGACTCATAATCCAGTCAGCCAGATTAATGATCTGGGGACATGGGTTTGAATCCCATCATAGGAATAGTGAATTCAAATTTCCTGAAGAATCTGCAATAAAGAGCAGCCTACCGCTAACAGTGTAACCATTGTGAATTGTCATAAAACCAGTCTGGTTCACTAACACCCTTCAGGAAAGGATGTCCACGATCCTTACCTGGTCTGGCTTGCATGTGACTCCAGACCCACAGCTGTATTGCTGATTCTTAAAAGCCCTCTGTCAATTAGGGATGGACAAGAATTACTCACCGAGTCAGCAAGGTGCAGATCCGCTGATCTAACTAAGCCACCTCAACCAGGAAAGAAAGACATGACATCCATTACTGGATTTTTTTTCCCATCTTTAGATGGGACAACTGCCTGGATAAGCGGAGCTCCAAGGACACAAGAAGCTTGACACATCCAGGACAAAGACTGTAGACACAGGAGCAGAAATTGGGTCATTCAACTCATCAGGTCTACTCTACCATTCATTCATGGCTGATGAAACAACATAGTTGATTAGCACCACATCCACAAGCACCCACTCTCTCCACCACCAGTACTCAGTAGCAGTACAAGATGCACTGCAGAAATTCAAAGATTCTCAGACAGCACCTTCCAAACCCATGATCATTTCCATCTCGAAAGACAAGGGCAGCAGATAAATGGAAACATCACCAGCTGCCAGTCCCCCTCCAAGTCACTCACCATCCTGACCTTGAAAGAGTGACAATATATTTCCGTGTCACTACACCAAAATTCTAGAAATCCTTAACTAACGGCATTGTGGATCAACCCATGCAAGTGGATAGCAGTGGTTCAAGGCAGCATCGCACCACCACTTTCAAATGGACAATTAGTGATGGGCAATAAATGCTGGCTGGCCAGCTAGGCTCACCTTCCACAAAATGGAATTTAAAAATTTCCAACTGACCTTACTGAATAAGTACCCCTTGAAACATTTTAAGTTTGCTTCTAAGCAAGTTTTAATAGAGGTTGCACAGAGAAATTTGGTTAACAACTGCAAGTTTATAAAATGTATGAATCTCATTTCATAATGCAGAACTACATTTTTTTTTCTAAACCAACCTCCTTAGATGTGTTATCACACCCTGAAGTGCAATTTCAACCCATACTTCCTAAAACCACTGAGACCCTTCATACCTAACCTTAAACTATTAGATGAAAGAATCCAGTCACCACTGGTATCCATATGGGTCAACAAACTTTTCTCGTAAGGATATGTGTGAGAAGATGGCAGAGATCCTTTCCTAAATTAGAGACAATAAAACCTGCAAATGCTGGAATCCAAAGTAGACAGAAAGGAGGCTAGAAGAACACATCAAGCCAAGCAGCATCGGGGGGTGGAGAACTCAATGTTTTGGGTGTAACCGCATCTCAAGTTGAAATTGTCATCAGGATATCCATCCACTTGCACATCTAATCTCCAAAACCATTACCAGAACCAGAACCAGCAAGTACAATACCCCGACACTTGATGCAGAAAAAAGGTCAGGTTTTGACAGATGAGAAACTATGAACTGACATCCTGAGCAATGAGATATGGCAGCTAAGGCTGGACTGAATTACACTCTTATCCAAGAAAAACACTGCCCATGAAGCTTGCCTCAGTCAAGAGATTCTCAACATAGGCAAGAGTAGGGTGGAGCCAGTAAACCATCACAATTTCCAGACTTCACAAGCAACAAAAAACTCATGAAAGTTTATAAACCAGATGCAGAAAATATGGGGAAAAAAATTCACCTCTACCAATTACAAGACACTCTGAATAAAGCACAGTTATGATTTAAGCTACTGGTTGGTAAACCCAATGCTCAACTCAAACACCAGCAAGGTCTGAACATTCCAATCAGATTCTGTGCATCAGCAAGCACAGTGAATAGAACCAGCAAATATCCATTGGTTTCCTACAACAGCAACAGCCTTAGCTTGGAAGACTTACACTTCGCATCTCGAACACACTGCTTCCACAAAAAATTGCAGTGACAACTGCATACATCTACTGACACCAATCTACGCCAAAAGTTGTGTGAGACAGCCATCTAGGACATTTCATATTGTCTTTCATTCTCCTAGAATTAACAAGCATTTGACCAAAAACGTTTTTTGTTCCCCAAAGTTACTCCCTGCAGACTGTAAAACACACTGAGCTACAGGTGTGTAGCAAGGGTATGGGAATGAGGTTGTATCAGTAAGTACAAAAAGCAAGCTGAAAATCGAACAAGGTCCACAGCGAATATAAAGAAAGCAAGAATGAACTCAAGCAGGGAATAGAGCACGGGGGCCATGAAACAACCTTGGCTAGTAGGGTTATAAAGAACCCCAATGCCTTCTATACGTACATTAAAAATAAAAAGGGTAACGAGGGAAAAGGAGAACCACTGAAAGATAAAGGAGAGAAGTTGTGCTTGGAAGCAGAGGATATGGGCAAGACCTAAAATGATGACTTAGCATTGCTATTCACCCAGGAGAACAATATGGAGGATAGTGATATCGATGCAGAGCCTGCCAATATGCTTGGGCATTTTGAGATCAAAGAAATGATGTTGGGTCTCTTGCAGAGCATTGAGGAGCATACACCCCCAGGGTCTGATGGAACCTAACCCAGGTTTTTGAGAGGCAAGAGAGGAGATTACTGGTGCCTTGACCTCTTTAGCCGCTGAAGGGTCCCAGAGGACTGGCAAGTAGCTAATGATTTTCTGCTGTTCAAGATCAATAGATATAATCCAGGAAACTACAGATCACTAAGTCTCACATCAGTGGCCGGGAAGCTACTGGAGAGAATTCTTAGGGATAGGATTTACACACATTTGGAAAAGCATAGCTTAATTAGGGACAGTCGTCACACCTTATGAACTTGACAAACGTGACTAACATGGGTAGAGCAATGGATGGTGTCCACTCAATGGATTTACAAAGGCTTTCAACAAGATCCCTCATGGTAGGGGCTCATCGACAAGATTAAGACGCGTGGGATCCATGGTGACTTAGCCACATGGATTCAGTATTGGCTTGCCCAGAGAAAGCAGAGGGTAATGATGAAGGATGTTTCACAGGCTGAAGGTCAGTGACTAGTCGTGTTCCACTGGGATCTCTGCAGTTTGTGATACACAAATAACTTGGATTTTAAAAAAAATAGTTGGGTGGCTTAAGTTTGCAGACGATACAACAATCATTGGAGTTGGGGAGTGTGTAGAAGGTCATCAAACAATACAACAGGATTAGATCAGTTGCAAATATAGATGAAAAAAAATAGCAGATGGAGTTTAATCTGGCTAAGTGTGAGGTACTGCATTTTGAGAGATTAAATGTTAAGGAAAAGTACACAGTTAACGGTAGCACCCTGAACAGTAGTGATATACAGGGAGGTTTGGAGTTCAAGTCCAGAGCTCCCTCAAAGTAGCCAAGCAAGTAGCTACGGTGGTAAGGAGGTATATGGCATGCGTGCCTTTAGTGATTGGGGAACTAGGTACAAGAGTCAGGATGGAATGTTGCAGTTTTAAGACTTTGGTTAGGCAACATGTCTATTGCATTCAATCAACTGAAAGAACGTAGAGGCTTTGGAGAGAGTGCAGAAAAGATTTACCAGGATGCTGACTGGACTAGAGGGTATGAGCTCTAATGAAAGCCAGAAAAGCTCGGTTTCTATTCTCTGGAGAGACAGAGGGGACTATTAATAGAAGTCAAGAAAACTATGACAGGCATAGATAGGGTTGCCTACCTGAATCTCACCCTCCCCCACCCCTAGAGTTAAAATATCTAATACTAGGATATGAGTTTAAAGGAAAAAGGGGGAAGTTTAAAGACGACAAGAGGGACAAGTTTTTTTTTCATAAACATAATGGTAGGAGTCTGGAACCCATTGCCAGGGGTGGTGGCAGAGGCAGATAAGATGGGGCATTTAAGAGACTTTTAGATAAGCATGAGAATAGGCAAGGAATGGAGAGATATGCACCAAGGGCAGGCAGAAGGGACTAGTTTGATTTCGCATCATGTTCAGCACAACGTTGTGGGCCAAAAGGCCCGTTCCTGTACTATACAGTTCTATATCTCATGTTCAGAAGCTCCTACTGTTACAGTAATCAAAAACTTGCATGGGACTGGATTTAACTCAGACAGAAATACCTAGGATTAACTGAAACACCAGATTAACACCTTCCCCATAATGATCAGGCTTTGATGTTCAGTACAACAACGACAACATAAAAACCAGCATTCCATCAGATATCATTTTGTTAACAACAGAAATTCAATTAACATTGTCCCGTAATGCTGATCAGAGTTAAACTGTTTTTTTACTTACTATTCTCTGCCTCTCCCTCCTTTTCCAACGTAGATGTGCATTGGCTGCTGCCATGGCCTCAATAACAAAAGTTGTAGTCATATAGCTATTAGGGATAAAATGTTGAAGGCCAGGTTAGGGTCAAAATGGTAGCAGTTTGTATATTAAAAAAAACAGGCTAGACTTAACATTTCTTTTTCTGCATCCGCACAGCAATTCTCACCAATCAACTGGAAACCATATGAGTAGTTCCTCACAAATTGGGGTATAGATTTATGCAAAATTTGTTTCAGTTTGAAAGAAATGATCCCTAAATTAATCCATCTTCTACAAAATCCACTGCAAATGAAGGCAGTGTTAAAATTCTAATGCTATAACTAACATTAAAAAAGCTAGCGATTCAAGTGTTCGCACGTACCCTATTAGGTTTCAAAATGGGAGTGTTCAAATGATCGATACCACTACACAGAGTTAAAATTAAATTACCATTACGTTAGCCAACTCAAGCCATTGAGAACTTAAAGTCTACATGGCAAAGATACGAACTATGAATCTGATGCTTGTTTCAACACGTGCAAGTTTCATATTTAGAAGTTGATAAATTCACAGCTCTAACCATTCTGCATTTAGTGATCAGTGTGAACACTAACATCAAATTACAAATCCAAAATAGATCAAGGACCTTAAATGGAATGGCTCAACAAACACAGATACTTCTAACATAAGGTTAATTCATTGACAAATTGGCTTGTACATTCTTCTAAAGGCTGAAGAGAGTCGCACAATGATGTGTCATACAGTGGACAACTCATTAGTTGGCTGTCTATGGTCAGTCCTCTAACCCAGATTAGATTAGATTCCCTACAATATGGAAACAGGCCCTTTGATCAACAAATCCACACCAACCCTCTGAAGATTAACCCGCAGAGACCCATTCCCCTAGACAGTTGCCAAAAGCTGGAATCAAACCCAGGTCCCTGGTGCTATGAGGCAGTAGTGTAAACCACTGAGCAATCCAATCTGGGTGAAAATGTTAGGTTAACTGAAAGACCTTGATTGGAAAGTGAAGTGAACATGTTTTGGAGGACCAGCATTACTTTTATGCGTCAATAGCACAAACGTTCACTTTGATTAAAAAAATTAGTATAATCTTGCTATTACAAATATTGTTTGTGCTGAGCATTGTTCTTTTTCCTAATTGGTATAAAATAAATTGGTTTGGACATTTGTGGCTCGACAAAGATGAGCCCAAGTAGTGGCAGCCATTTTCCAGTTAATTGAAATGTTGACTAGGCCTCTGGTCAAACCTTAAGTTTCATTGTTCGTCTGGACAGGAGGTAGACGCAATAGAAAATCAAAAAACCCAAATATTAAGTCTCCAAACAGGCAATCAATACCATAAAATTAAAGCCAAAGCAAACAGATGTAGGGCACAATAGATTCACAAAACAATTTACCAAATATCCTCTAAATCTTTGAGGCCTATCAAAGACCTATCTCGTCAAAGGCAGAGCAAAGGCTCAACAGGGGTAGACAAGAGCAGAGGCAATGCTGTGAACTGATAATATTTGGGCTGTGACTAACCAGAGATACTACACATGTAGTGCCTCCCACCTGTTGTCCTCTTCTAACCAAAACAAACAGTCCTGTGTGGATGTTTGGTAAGCTAAAGCTTGGTTGTTTTTTTTCCGTATTTATGCAATCTCTCTTTGTAATTTTGAGCAGAGGGGATGGAGGCTAGGATAGTTGCATGCTCCTCTTGCAGAATGTGAGGAGTAAGGTTCACCACTGGTGTCCCTGCTGACTTGGCCTGCAAGAAGTCCAGCTCCTCTCAGACTGCATTAGGAAACTGGAGATCATTCAGGAGGGTGACAGGGTGATAGAGAGAAGTTACAGGGAGGCCATCATGCCTAAGTTATAAGGTAAAGATAGCTGGGTGACTGTTAGAGGAGAGGGAAAGGGAAGAGGCAGGCAATGCAGGGAGGCCCTGGGGCCATTCCCCTCTATGCTAAGTAAATTGTTTTGAATACCTACTGGGGAAAGCCATAACGGACAGCTTTCTGGCACTGAACCTGGCTCTGTGGTTATTTTTTTGGGGTGGGGGGGGTAGAATTGGAGTGCAACACTGACAGGAGATTCAATTGTGAGGAGCAGACAGAAGTCTCCTGATGTGTTGCCTCCTGGGTGCCAGAGCCAGGGATCTCTTTGACCATGTCTACAGCATGCTTAAGGGGGAGGAAGAGAAGTCACAAGTCATGGTATACGTCAGCAACAGAGGTAGAGAAAAGGATGAGGACCTGAAAAGAGAATATAGGGAGTTGGGTTGGAAGCCAGTACTAACCTCAAGATTGCTACGTGCCACATGCTAGTGAGGCTAGGAATAGAGTGAGTGTGCAGATGAACATGGGGCTGTCGGGCTCGTATCGGAGCGGGATCTTCAGATAGGTGGATTAGGACACATTTGGACAAGGTAGGACCTGTGCACAAAAGGACAGGTTGAACCGGAATTGAAGGGGCACCAATATCTGGTTGGGTCAGAGCTCTCTAGGAGAGTTTAGCTAGTTTGCGGGGGGAGAAGGTGGGAACCTGAGCTACAGCCCAGATGATGGAGTGGGTTGTGAACAGACAGATACAGAATGCAGAGAGTCTGAGAAGGGATAGACAGGGCAGAGGTACAGTCAATGTAACAGGTTCAAGTGTGTCTATTGTAACCCAAGATGCATCAGGAATAAGGAAATGAACTTAGTCCCAAGTACTGATCCATGCTCTATGTCATGGCCATTCTCAAGACTTCAATATTGCAGGGCAAGGAATGGTTGTTGGATATTCCCAGATTTACAGTTTCAGAAGGAATTTGAGGGAGGGGGGGTTGAAGAGATGGAGGAGTGGCACTGTTAATCAGATATTATCACAGAAAGGAGATCAAGAACTGTTCATCTACAGAGTCAGTATGGGCGGAAGTCAGAATTAGCACAGTTGAAATCACTTCACTGGGTGTTTTCTACAGACCTAATAGCAACAGAGGACTGGGAAGCAGATTTTGTCAAACTGCAGATGTAACAGGGTTGCTGTCGTGGGTGACTTGAACTTGACTAATATTGATTGAAACCTCCTTAGTTCAAATAGTTGGGATGAAGCAGTTCTAATCAGGTGGGTCCACAAAGAATTCCTGACTCCTATGGAGATAGACTGACTGGAGGGGAGGCCATATTGGACTTTGGGGGGGGTAAGAGAGAGATAGAGAGAATTACAATGCGACTGGGATGTCTAAATTTGGAACAGATGTTCTCAGGGAAATGACAAATGTGAAGGTTGTTTAGGAAGCACTAGCTGATAGTACTGGACAGGTTTGTTCCACTCAGGCAAGGAAGATAAGGTAATTTGAAAGAACCATAGGTGACAAGTGACATGAAACATCTAGTTGAAGTGGAATAAGAAAGCTTACTTAAGGTTGAGGCGACAAGGATCAGGCAGGGCTCTAGAGGGTTACAAGTTAGCCAAGAAGGAACTAAAGAATGGACTTGGGAGAATGAGAAGGGGGCATGGAAAAGTTTTCATGGTTAGGATTAAGGAAAACGCTAAGACATTCTGCACTTAGGTGAGGAACAAGAGGATGACCAGAGTAAGTGTAGGGCTGATCAGGAATAGTGGAGGGAACTTACCCCTGGAGTTTCAGGAAGTAGGGGAGCTCCTTAATGAATACTTTGCTTCAGTAGTCACTACTGAGAGGGACCTTGATGTTTGAGGATAGTATGAAACATACTGATATGCTAGAACAGGTTGATGTTGAGAAGGAAGGTGTGCTCAAAATTTTGAAAAACATCAGGATGGATAAATTCATTGGACCAGACAGGATATACCTTAGGTTACTACATTAAGCAAGGGTAGAGATTGCTGCGCCTTTGGCAATGATCTTTGCATCCTCATTGTCCACTGGACTAGTGCCAGATGATGGGTGTGGCAAAAGTTATGCTCTTGTGCAAGAAAGTGAATAGGGGTAATTCTGCCAATTATAAACCCAGTCAATCTGGTCTGTGGTGTGCAAAGTATTGGAGAGGTTTCTGGGAAACAGGGTGAACGATTACTAGGAAAACCAGTGTCTGATTACAGATAGTTAGCATGGCTTTGAGGGGTAGGCATTCAAACCTTATTGAATTCTTTGAGGATATGACAAAAACACAGAACGTAGAGCAGTGGATGTGGTGTACATGGATTTTTAGCAAGGTGTTGGATAAGGTTCCCCACGGTAGGCTCATTCAGGAAGTAAGGAGGCATGGAATACAGGGAAATCTAGCTGTCTGAAACAAAATTGGCTGCCCAAAGAAAACAAAAGGGTGGTGGTAGATGGTAAGCATGCAGCATGGAGCTGGTGACGCACCACAGGGATTGGTTCTGGGACCTCTGCTCTTAGTGATGTTATAAATTATAAATTGAAGGAAGCGGAAGGGTGGGTTGGTACATTTGCTGATGACACGAAGGTTGGAAGTTTACAGATAGTGTAGACAGCTGTTGTAGGTTGCTGAAAATGTGTTGCTGGTTAAAGCGCAGCAGGTCAGGCAGCATCCAAGAAGCAGGAGATTCGACATTTCGGGCTAAAGCCCTTCATCAGGAGCTGTTGCAGGTTGCAACAGGACACTGACAAGAGGCAGAACTGGGGCGATAAGGGGCAGATGGAGTTCAACTGGGAATAAAGCGTGAAGTAATTGGTTTTGGAAAGTCAAATTTGAATGCAGAACACAGGCTTAAAAGCAGGATTCTTGGCAGTTTGGGGGAACAGAGTGTTCTTGGGGTCATGCCCATGGATCCCTCCAAGTTGCCAACCAAGTTGGAGTTGTTAAGGCGGCATATGGGGTGTTGGCTTTCATTAGCAGAGGGGTGGAATTTAAGAGTCCTGGTTAGACCACACTTGGAATACCATGTTCAGTTTTGGCCACCTCATTATAGGCAGGATGTGCAAGCTTGAGAGAGGATGCAGAGCAGATTTACCAGCATGATGCCTGGACTAGAAGATATGTCTTGTGAAGAAAAGATTGAAGGAGCTTGGGCTTTTCTCACTGGAGAGAAAGGAGAATGAGAGGTGACTTGAGAGAGGTGTACAAAAATGATGAGAGTCATAGATAATAGATTTCCAGAGACTTTTTACCAGGGTGGACATGTCTATCATGACAGGTCATAATTTTAAGGCAATTGAAAGAAACTTAAGGGGAGATGTCAGGGATAGGTTCTTTACACAGTGGTGGGTGTGAAATTCAATGGTAGTTGAGTCAGATATATTAGTGACATTTAAATGACTCTTGGATAGGCACATAACACATTGAACATAATCTTCATTGTACTATGTTCACCTTATTTTTAATAGGAGAATAAAAAGCCAGCACAACATTGAGGGAGAAAGTACCAGTTCCTTGTTGAATTCTCTGCATAATTTTAATACATTTCTCTGGAAGGCAACATTGAGGTTTTGAGGAACATGGACAGAATGAATAAAAAGCATCTGTTCCCCTCAAAAGTGCCAATAAAAGCAATCAATCAATTTGAGTGAAAGACAGGAGAAAACTTGAGCAAAACCTTTTTTCACCCAGAGTGTGGGTTGGGTGGAATGACTTTGGAGGATAGTTATTGGAAACCACAGCTTTTTGAAACTACCTAGATGAGCACGTGTAGTTTCAGAACTTAAAGACTACTGTATGTTGCAGCATAATTTTTAATGTCCAGACTCAATGCACTGAAGGGTCTCTTAACTGTAATAACTACAAGGCACATTAAATACCCACAAGGGCTCAGTGAACTGAATGCCTGTGTTTTAAGACATGGCTTGACTGAAGTTTAAGTAAATAGAAGAAAGATACAACATGCATGTTTGGTAATAATTTCAGAAATACTCAAAAAACAGGCTTAACCTTACAAATAATATTCAATCAAGTCAGTTGGAGATATAAGTTACATTTTTGTTCAGAGAAAAAGACTTGTGGAGCAGGTTTCAAGAGGCCAAATGGCTGCCTCATATGCCACAATGATGGCAAAACTAGCTAAGCATGTTGTACACCCCCAATTTGTTGAATTTCTTGAAGGACTGGACAGCAAGTCCAGACTGGAATCTTGTAAATTTCTTCAAATGAATCTGGATTTTCAGTCTTGTTAGAAATGAAATGGTTTTGGACAGGTTGCATTCTGATGTACAATGTTACAGATGCATGACACAATCTAGGTGGATTGATGGTTCTTGTCCACTTGTGTGTTTGTTCATTTTCATGAAAACCAAAGAACAAAAGAAATAATTCATTTTATGCAGACAAAAAATTTATTTTGGTTCAAATTCTCACCAATATCAAAAGGAAAAATAATGTCAAACTTAAGCCACTCCCCAACAGTTATCAGAAGATCCAACACTGCTCTATTATTTCTTGGCTAACCACATCTCAAAGATGCCCATGCACCTAAACTTAAGAGTGAATTCATTTAATACAATTAGGTTATACAATCCACAAAGTCTCACATTTTTAGGTAAATTGATCTGAAATAGCCTAGCAAACCACCTAGTTTGAGAAATGATGGAATTTTTAAAAAATCACAGCAGAACAAGCTAAGATTGCTTGGAGTATCTTTCTATAAAAAAGGAGAAATACAACCTGAATATTACAGGAAGTTTTTCAAATTTCCATATGTGAATTGGCTTTTGGGATGCAGGAGATCAGGCAACTAGCCGAGCGGGTAAAGTACCAGGAAAGGTAAGAAGAAATTGCACTCAGCCATTTACATTGCTGCTTTCTCGAGAGGCAGCAACCAGATCAATGACACCAAGACTGGCACTGTTGAAGCACAGGTGAGCAGAAGGGATAAGAGACTATATAGTCAGGTGCACAGACAGGAATTTTGTGGTGGTGAAACTCAAGGATTGTGTATTGTCTCCCTGGTGTCAAGGTCAAGGATGTTTGAGCACAGGGTATTCTGAAAGGGGAAAGACAACAGCCAAAGATTGTTGTCCATATTGAAAACAAACAAACACTGGCAGGAAGATAGACTAAGTCCTACAAAAGAGTTCAGAAAGTTAGGTGGGAACATTAAAAACTGGAGTTCTAGATTTGTAACATTGACACTCGGCGCAGGAAGTACTCCCAATGAGGCTAGGAATAGGAAGATAGTATAGCATGGCGAGAGATTTGGTGTAGAAGGGAGGGTTTCAGCTAAGAGGATCATTCTGGGGCAGGTGGGGCCTGTACAAGGAAGAAGGCATGCACCTAAACTGGAAGGGCATCAATATTCTGACAGGGAGGTTTGCTAATGCCACTATGGTGTGGCGGGACACAAACCACAGCGAAGTAACCAAGGAATCAGGGTCTCGGGACAGTAAACAAGGAGGAAGAACAAACTGAGAAGTTGAATTATGGTCTGAGTAGTTGTCTCAGCTATTTGTTTTGGACAGTTTCATGTCTCTGGTGCATGAGAGAGGGATATAAAACAGATGGGGAAATTGTGTTACTCATAATGAAGAACATCTGAGAGGTTGTTATGGGTCTGTTTGCTGAGCTGGTAGTTTTTGTTGCAAGCGTTTCGTCCCCTTTCTAGGTGACATCCTCAGTGCTTGGGAGCCTCCTATGAAGCGCTTCACAGGAGGCTCCCAAGCACTGAGGAAGTCACCTAGAAAAGGGGAGGAAACGTTTGCAACAAAAACTACCAGCTCGGCAAACAGACCCACAACAGCGAGCACCCGAGCTACAAATCTTCTCCCAAACTTTGATCACCTGAGAGGGCTCATCCGGTGAGGTCATCTGGGTAGAGCTCAGGAGTAGAAAGGATGCAATCCATTGAGATTGTACTCCAGCCTCCCAACAGCCAGCAGGTGATGGAGGAACAGATGTGGACAGATTGTGAAAAAACAATAGGGTGGGTGATTGCCCCTAAAATAGGAGAGACTCAATTAGTGCCAGGGCTTAGATGGGATGGAGGAGGTCGTTAGGAGTGTCCAGGACAACCTTTTAAAAAAAAAATGTAAGCAGCCCAACTGAGAAAGGGGCCATACTCTGCCTGATATTGGGCAATGCTCTGGCCAGGAAATCGAAGTTGCAGATGGGGAATGTTTCATGAACAGTAACCATAATCCCTAAGTTTCAACTTATTCAGAATAAACAACGAGGAGCCTTCAGGTGAAAGAATGAAATTGGGGCAAGGCTAACTACAACAATATTAGCCAGGAACTCTAATGTAGAGTGGGACTGCTTTGACAGTAAATCCACAGCTGACATGTGGGAATTTTATAAACCCAGTTAATTGGAGTTCAGGACAGCATGTTTTCGTGAAAGTGAAAGAAAAGGATGACAACATTCAGGAACCTTTGATAACAATTGAAGGTTTAGTCAAAAAAGGAAACACTCAAGGTTTAGGAAACTGAACACAGAGCCCTCAAAAGGAATACAAAGACCGCAATGAAAGGTCAAAGAGGCAACGAAACATTTGGTATACAGGATTAAGGAAAATCCCAAGACTTTTTTTTTTAGACAAAGAGCAAGAAGGTAACTAGGGAAAGGATTGGCCCACTCAAGGACAAAAAGGAGCCAGAGAAATTAGGTGAAGTTCTTGATGAACACTTGATATTAGTATTCACAACAGACAAGGATGGTGAGCTTTGGGAGGGGCACGTCAATATTCTCTGGCACGTCAACAAAAAAAAGTGGTGGGTTGGTTGTTTAAAAGAATTCCAATAGGCAAGTTCCCAGAATCTGATGGGAATCTGGAGAGGGGCAACTGAGGAAATTGCTGGGGCCTTGTTGGAAATCTTTGTATCCTTTTTAGTCACAGGTGGGGTCCCAGTGGAGTGGAGAACAGTTAACATTATTCCTTGGTTTAAGGGCAACCGCAATAACCTAGGAAATTACAGGCCAGTGAGTCTTCATTGCCAAGGCAATTATTGAAGATTCTTAGAGATAGGATACACATTAGCAATAGGCACAATGGCTTTGTGCAGGAAATGTGTCTGAAACTTGACTGAGTTTTTTTTAAAAAGAGAAGTGACAAAGATGATTGAGGGCAGGCTGGTAGATGTTGTCTGTATAGCCTTTAGCAAGGCATTTGACAAGGTCCATCATAGCAGACCGATACAAAAGATGAAGTCATACGGAAGCCTAGTGAACTGCTAAGATGGTTACAGGATTGGATTAGGTGGAGAACATAGTAAAGGAGGAAGGTAGTTATTCCAATTGGAGATCTATGACCAATGGAATTCTGAAGGGATCAATATTGGAATACATTGTTTGTAATTTAAGTAAAAGATTTGAAGAAAAAAAAAGGTAGTGGCCTGATTTAGGCATTTGTGAAGATTGGGGGAGCAGTGGATAATGAGAATTGCAAAAGGATACAACAGGGTATAGACAGGCTCAAGATTTGGAGGAGAATGGTAGATGGAGTTCAACTGGAAAAATGCAAGGTGAAGCATTTCAGAAGGTCTAATGCAGGACAGAGGTATACTGTAGTGAAATTACAAAACTCTTCTTACATGCATAAACATACTGAACAATCTGTGTACAGATCCTCAGTTCCCTAAAAGTGGCAACTCAAGTGGATACGGTGGTCAGGTGGAATATAGTATGCTTGCCAGCAATTATTGGAGCAGAGTATAAATACGAGGAAATCTTGTTGCAGCTGTACACAGCTTCAATTAAACCACATATGGAATAGTGTATAGTTCTGGTTGCCATATTATCAGCAGTCTTGGGAGGCTTTGAAGAGAGTACAGAAAATCTTTACCAAGGTGTTGCCTGGTTGAGGGTATTAGATACAAGGAGATATTGGGCAAGCTTTGGTTCTCACTTGATCAGAAAGGATGAAGGGCAACCAGATAAGTTCACAAAATTGAGATACGGATAGTACATCAATAGAGTCTTTTTCACTTCAGAGTAGAAATGTCACTTAGTAGAAGACAGTTTGAAGGTTTAAAAAAAAGGGCAATTTCTTTTTAAAACACAAAGAGGGGGTGGTTAGTGCCTAACATTGCTGTCAGAGATGGCAGAGAAGACAGATACAATAACATTTAATGAGGCATCTTGGCAGAAATATGAATAGGCAGGGAGCAGAGGGATACAGACAGCTTAAAACGCAAAAGACTTAGTTTCAAAAGGAGTCATTTGTCAGCACAGTCTTAGTGGGCTAAAGGGTTCTTTGTTCCTGTCAATGGCTAATTAGTGGGTAGTATTCAAAAGCAAGGTTCTATCAATTGGACAATGTCCCCACAAAACCTCGGAGTACTGCCAAATCTATAGCCCCTAATTAAGCAGAAGCAGGTAGGGCAAGAAGAAAAAAAGCAGACAAAAAAGTGGAGCTCAGGCAAATTAAGTAAAAAGTAATATTAAGTAGTTAAGAGAGATACACAGGGGGTGGTGATGTTAAAAAGTAGAGAAAATTGCCTCACTACAACAGGAACTTGATTAGATGGGCCAAAGGGCCAAGGAACTGCAGATGGAATGTAATTTACTTAAATATGCACTGCTGCACTTTGAGAAGGCAAATCATACACTTAATGTTCAGATCCTGCGGTGTTGCTGAACAAAGACCTTGGGGTGCAGAACTTAAAAATGTGTTGCTGGAAAAGTGCAGCGGGTCAGACAGCAAAGGGATAGGCGAATCGACGTTTCAGGCATAAGCCCTTCAAGAATGAGGAGGGTGTGCCAAGCAGGCTAAGATAAAAGGTAGGAGGGGCGTTGGGAATACAATAGGTGGGAGGTGAGGGTGATAGGCTGGAGGGGGGGGGTGGGGGTGGGGGCAGGGCAGAGGTCAGGAAGAAGACTGCAGGTCAAGAAGGCGGTGTGGAGTCTGAGGGTTGGGACTGAGAGAGAAAAAAAAGGTGGGGGGGGGGGGGGGGGAAGGGGAAGTGAGAAAGCTGGAGAAATCTGCATTCATCCCTTGTGGTTGGAGGGTTCCTCAGCAGAAGATGAGGTGCTCTTCCTCCAGGCGTCGTGTTGCCATGGTCTGGCGACGGAGGCCAAGGACCTGCATGTCCTTGGTGGAGTGGGAAGGGGAGTTGAAGTGTTCAGCCACGGGGCGGTTGGGTTGGTTGGTGCAGGTGTCCCAGACATGTTCCCCGAAACGTTCCGCAAGTAGGCGGCCCATCTCCCCAGTGTATAGGAGGCCACATCGGGTGCAGTAAATGGCACGTGGAGGTGCAGGTGAATTTGTGACGGGGGTGGATCCGATGAGGCAGTCGAGGAGGGTGTTCCAGAACACGGGTGGGGAGGGAAATATATCCTTGGTGGTGGGGTCTGTTTGGAGGTGGCGGAAATGACAAAGGTTGATATGATGTATCTGGAGGTTGGTAGGGTGGTAGGTGACGACCAGTGGGGTTCTGTCCTGGTGGCGATTGTAGGGGCAGGGGTCAAGAGCGGGAAGTGGAGGAGATGCGGTGGATAGCATCGTCGACCTCGTCTGGGGGGAAATTGCAGTCTTTGAAGGAGGCCATCTGGGTTGTTCGATATTGGAATTGGTCCTCCTGGGAGCAGATGAGGCAGAGGCGAAGGAATTGGGAATATGGGATGGCGTTTTTACAGGGGGCAGGGTGGGAGGAGGTATAATCTAGGTAGCTGTGGGAGTTGGTCGGTTTATAGTAAACGCCCGTGTTGAGTCAGTCATCTGAGATAGAAATGGAGAAGTCTGAGACGATCCAGGTAAAATTTGAGGTCAGGGTGGAAGGTGTCGGTAAAGTGGATGAACTGTTCAACCTCCTCATGGGAGCATGAGGCAGCACCGATACACAGTCATCGATGTAGCTGAGGAAAAAGTTGGGGGGTGGTTCCAGTAAAGCTGCGGAAGATGGACTGTTCCACTTATCCTACGAACAGGCAGGCATAGCTGGGGCCCATGGCTACTCCTTTGGTTTAGAGGAAGTGAGAGGATTGGAAAGAGAAGTTGTTCAGAGTGAGGACCAGTTCAGTCAGTCGAAGGAGGGTGTCAGTGGAAGGGTACTGGTTGGGTTGGCGGGAAAGGAAGCAGCGGAGGGCTTTGAGGCCTTCGTGATGTGGGGATGGAGGTGTATCGGGACTGGATGTCCATGGTGAAGGTAAGGAGTTGGGGGCCAGGGAAGCAAAAATCATGGAGGTGGTGGAGGGCGTGAGTGGTGTCCCGAACGTAGGTGGGGAGTTCTTGGACTAAGAAGGACAGGACTGTGTCGAGGTATGCAGAAATTAGTTCGGTGGGGCAAGAGCAGGCTGAGACAATGGGTCGCCTGGGGCAGTCAGGATTGTGGATTTTGGGCAGGAGGAAGAAACAGGCGGCGTGGGGTTGTGGGACCAAGAGGTTGGAGGCGGTGGATGGGAGATCCCTGATCCCCTGAGGTGACGAGGTTATGAATGGTCTGGGAGATGATGGTTTGGTGGTGGGAGGTGGGGTCATGGTCATGGTCAAGGGGTCAGAAGGAGGTGGTGTCCGCGAGCTGGTGGTTAGCCTCAGCAATATAAAGATTGGTGCGCCAGACTACCACCGCGCATCCCTTATCTGCTGGTTTGATGGGGAGATCAGGGTTGGAGCGGGGTTGGGGCTGCATGTTGCAAGGGTGAGTGGTTGGAGTGGGTGAGGGATGGACGTGTTGAGGCAATGTCACGGCGGCAGTTGGCTATGAAGAGATCGAGGGCGGGTAAGAGGCCAGCACAGGGTATGCAGGTGGATGGAGTGTGTTGGAGGTGGGAGAAGGGGTTGTCAGAGGGTAGGCGGAAGACCTGGTTGAAGTAGGCACGGAGGCAAAGGCGGCAGAAGAAATGCTCGATGTCTCGCTGCATGTTAAATTTGTTAATCCGGGTGCGTAGGGGGATGAAGGTAAACCTCTGCTGAGGACTGATCTTTCATCTTCAGAGACGGGGAGGTCTGGAGAGATGGTGAAAACAAGAAGGGCTGGGGGGCGAGGCCCAGAGTGGTTGTTATGCAGGCAAGTGACATTACTGAGGGCAGAAGTAGATACAGCGACAGCAATTCCAGGGGCAGAAGTGGCTGCGGCGAATGCAGAAACGGTGTTGTTCCTGGTGGTTGTGGACCTCATGGAGGCAGCAAACCTGTCGGCAATGGTGTTCCTGGCAATCGTGGAGGCGGTTGTCTGGGCAGCGATCGCAGAGGCTGCACGGTCAGTTGAGTCAGAAGTGACATAATCGTTCGCGGTGACAGTTGCTGCAGCGGCTGTGTGGCTAATGGTGCCCGAGTGCTTCTGGAGGCAGATGGAACACTCTGGAACGGTTGAGGAATCTGGAGTGTGGGGGTAAGTACATGAAAGTTTTTGCTACTTAGTATCTTTAATTTCCAATATAGCTAGGAAGAACTGTTTGTTTAGTGTATGGATTTTTCTGTGGATGAAGAACAGTCGAGGTCCTTTGCAGGTCTGAGAGAGAGTGTTGTCCTGAGCTGGGGTAGGGCTGACTGCAGGGAATGAAGGTAGCAGCGCATGGCTGCCAGCGTGGAGTGGAGGATCCGGAGGGAGGTCTGTTGTTGAAGGCTCTGGACGGGTCCAAGTTTTGTTGGTCTGAACGTAGCCCGGAGTCCACGCGGGGTCAGTCGGTTCCGTAGACAGGTGCTGAGGAAGGAGATGCGGCTGTGGTAGCGAGTCTGTTCGAGGACGTGGCTGAAGAGCTTCAGGGCAGAGAAGATGACCTGTGGGGTGCACTGAGAGAAGGACTCACTGAGATCCTTGTAGAGGGAGGAGGAGAGCCTCTTCAAAGAAGGCATCCTTGCAAGAGGATTCGCAGTAGGTTAAAGTCAACTAGGAGAAAGGTGAGGACTGCAGATGCTGGAGTGCAGGCTCATAGCTCCTTGAAAGTAGAGTCTCAGGTAGACAACATAGGGATGACATCATTTGGACTGCATGTCTTTGCTCAGAGCCTTGAGGAGTATAGGAGTGAGAGGTCATGTTGTGAGTGTACAAGACACTTTTGGAATACTGTGTTCAATTCTGCTCTCCCTCCCACAAGAAGGGTGTTGTTAAACATGAGAGGATGCTGAAAGATTTACAAAGGTTAGAGGGCTTGGGATATTGGGAGATGCTGGGGCTGTTTTCCCTAGAGCATCGGAGGCTGAGGGGTGATCTTACAGAGGTTTATAAAATGAGGGGCTTGGATAGGGTAAATAGACAAAGTCTTTTCCCTGGGCTGGGGGTTGTCCAGTATTCTGCTCTCACTCTACCATAGATTTAGGGCGAGGGGAAGATTTTGAAAACAAAAAAAAGGGACCAAAGTAACAACTTTGCCACATACACCTATCACAAAAAAAGGAAGAAAAATTGACAGATTGCCCTCATTTTCAGTCTGTTCCTGTAGCAGGAAATAATTTTACTGCATAGGTAATGCATGGCACTTGGCAAAGAGAAGATGGGCAAGCACCTAAGACACTTGATCAACATCAAAAATAAGGTTAAAATTGATCCAATATACATTCTGTTCCAGTGCAAACCACTTTGGTTTGCAAACAGCAAAATAGCAGTGTGAAGCAAACAAACAATGAGTCTGTAATCAGTAAATTGTGTTTTGACCTATGTCTAGAGAAGAGACACAAAACACATAGCAGAATGTTTAGGAGAGAGTCTATTTCACAAGGAAAAAAAAACGATGGAAAGAAATTTGTCAATTCTGAACAATTCTCAGGATCAAAGACAACCAGGACTGGAAGAACTTTAGGAGACTATTTAAAGTAGTGATAAAACCTGCATTCCTGCCCACATCTCAAAACAACATCAGCACAGAAGCAGTACATTTATTCCAAAAACAATTAGACTATGGTCTAAAGACAAAGCAAAATTATGGCTATCCAATTATAGCCAAAATATTCATGTTAAAAGGAGCGCACGTTTATCAAAGCAACACTAGAAATGAGATAGTGACTCCAAAAAAGAACCGGTTATGTCAGGACTACCTGCAATGGATCAAAAGGCCCACAAGAGACTCAAGATTTTAGAACTCATGTCGAAGACTATGATACAATTGGTTAAAGAAAGACTAGTTGCTCTGGTTAGCAGCCAGTGGAAACTGCAAACATAATGACCAAGGATGAAGGGAGTTGCAGATGAAAGATCAAAGACGACTGAAGCAGAGCCAGTTGCATCCAAAAAAAATATGAGATTAGTTTCAACATACGAAGATACAGGGTAATCCAATTATTTTTGAATTGCTCAAACAAACAAGACAGAATGAATTCAATGGTCTTCTCCTGCACTGTAAACATCAACAGTTTCTTTACCAGCTGACATGAAGAAACAGAATGATGTTCAAATATGTACTGAGAGATAGAGGTGATTGCATGGTGGCTCCAGAGGGGTCAATGTCTCCATGCTACAACTGTGGAGAAAAGTGGTACTTGACTGTTTTAAGCTACTGATTTCAATGCAATACTTGCATGGTCACTACATAAACCTGGGCATCAATAGTTGCTTGGCACAAAAGTTGAATTCTTAAATTGGGTATTTTGATCATGCATTGATCTTTTCAACGATGAACTAGATGTTATTTGTAATCTATTTGCTTGGAAACAAAATGTGGCAGTGTGCAACTGGTAACCAGTTTAATCTAGTTTTTCATATCGAAAATAAATATTTGATATGCTGATGCAGTGGCCCATCCAGTGCAGCTGATGCGCAGCATGTTAACCTACACCTTCAGAATACTTTGCTCCTGAAGGATGCTGGTGTCATACAGAAATCCATCCACAATGTGTGACAGATCTTCCCATATGTAGGACTGACTATGTAGCATGTTCTGAGGTTTCAGAAATGGGTTTTCCAGGTTTCACGGGCACATTTTGAAGACAGTTTTGCACCCAATTGCACATGGCAAGTTAAAATTCATTTGAACAACTTCTGGCAAAAAAAAGGTTTCGCATTGGATCTTTTCTTAGATAGTCAAGTCCACAGTTGCTGACCAGGTTATTGACCATTGGAAATTGGTCTCCCCTTTAAAACAATGTTTTCAGCACTTGTTGTGCAACCCAAAACCTCATTTAAAAAAAACAGTTGCAGTATTAACTAGCCCTTTACCAGAGCAAACTAAACATAAACAAGCACCACACTAGAGTACAATGTTTTTCAAAATAATTAGATTTTGTCCTTGCAAGGAATGCATACTAACAAAGTGGAATGAACAATGGGACAACAGTCATCTGACAACCTGAGCAGCTACCCTACGGTCATTGGTCAAAAGGATTCAGACAATGAATTGACAGTGCAAACCATCTGCCCCTAAACATTAGGGTGCATCAACGAGTTCTTGTTGGGCCATCCTCAGAGGTCTTGCCAGGTGGAAAAAAAGAAAAACAAAAATATTTGGATACAAAATGGTCTGTTATAGACACACCTCAAATTCACATCACATTCTACACCTTCAACAAAAGCCAAAACTTCCCATTGATCCTTAAACCCCTGATAACAGGGCTACTGGACAGTATTGGGGTTGACTGTTACAAAGACAGCTACATTCTACTCCCACTCAACTAGTGCAAGATGACAGGGGCTAGCAGAAACATTTCAAAAGGTCATGCAAAAGGCTTAAGATAGTCAAATACAATCAGCTGGGAACAGGGTGCACCAGACTGCCCACCATGCTAAGCCCTGCTTTACAAACTAACTAGCACTGAAATAAGGTAGTTTAAAAAAAACCAAAAGCAAGAGCAAACTGGCTATCTCAAGGCAGCACACAACCCATCAACTGCCAGTCATATGATTTTCCCACCAGCCCCCAACCCTGTTCATGCTGTTGCTCCCTTAGTCTTTTAATTTTCCTCTCATGTTGCACTGTCAGGTCCACCCTCTTTAGACCCCCTCTCACCTTCTGTTGGCTCTCCCCTCAGACTGTTGGCAAGCATCCTTACTGAAGGCCTGCCTAGAGTGTGTTTAACTGAATAAAATCCCATATCACGCTCAAAAGGCAACTGCAGGAAGAATTCGTGACTGCAATGCCATCTTCTGGTACAAATCTTCCACAGCTCATGCAAACTTACCTGAACCACCAAGCAACTACCTAAACACAATCTTAAGATGTCATTTTTGGATTTGTTCTATCTCCCACACAGGATCTGAAAACAACTTGCCAGCTTTCTGAGCCAAAGGGAATAAATGAGAGTGTACATAAGCAGAATGTAGAGGGGACCACTGCCATTGATACTTGGTCCCTAATCCACAAACCAAATCAGCTTCACTTGCAAACAACCCATTTGCAGTTACACATTGTTAAGACACTCAGCTACACCAGCAAGATTCACATTAGGAATAAAGCTCCTTGCTTTCTAAACATGCCAACATCCTTGTAAATGGCTGGTTTAAAAACAGTTCAAGTGGATTTTAGTCCACTTTTACAAAAGAAAAAAAATCTTAGATTCCTTGTCTATGCCTTGGGCTTTCCAAACTTCAGAACTGCACACTGAGAATGGTATAACTGTGGAAATACATAGTCTGGAAAGGAACTGATACGGTCTCCAGCAGTGTTACAGATTAAGAAAAGAATCTGCAACAGTTCTACCTAACATCTTCACTCCAGCCAAAATAGAAGGTGCACTAAAGCAAAACTGTCAGCCATAATATCAAGGCAACAGGCAAGTTGAATGGCTAAAAAGTTTGTGAGCAAAAATTACATTGATGCGTGCTGTGTGATAGATGGTTTCATATTGAGAGAGGGGAAAGCCACTGTAAAAAAAAAAAGAGTTAGTGCCCACTCCGAGCTATCCTGAAATTAACACAGAACTAAAGCCATACAGGCTAAACTGGGTCTGCAACAATTGGAGGGGGAGCAACAGGAAGGAAAAATATACTTGACCTCATCTTTACCAACCCAATGGCTGCAGATGCATCAGTCTGTGACGCACAGAGTGCCAACCACACAATTCTGGTGGAGACAAGGCCTCACCTCACACTGAGAATGCCATCCATTGTGTTGTGTGGCACTATCACTGTTGTAAATGGGACAGACTTCATACATCTAGCAACTCAAGACTGGGCATCCATGAAACATGGAAGACCAACAACAGCACAATAGTACTCCAGCACAACCTGCAACCTTATGACGCAGCATATTCCAACTGAATTATTACATCAAACCAGAGAAATCAATCCTGGTTCAATGCAGAGTGCAGGAGGACATGCCAGGTGCAGCACCAGGCCTAAAATGGCATGTCAACCTGGTCAAACAAACAGCAATTGAGACACAGGGCTAACCAACAGATCGGTTCTCAGCTCTGCAGTCCTGCCACATCTAGTCATGAATGGTGGAAGACAAACTCAAGAGGAGGAAGAGCCACAAATAGCCCCATCCTCAATGATAGGAGAGCCCAAAGTACAAAAGTGCGTAAGGCTGAAGCATTCACAGCAATCTTCAGACTGACATGCTGAGTGGATAATCCAATTGCCCAATGGTCCCCTGCATCATACAGATGAGCCTTCAGCCAGTTCAATTCATTCCACCCGATATCAAAGTGGTTGGAAACACTACATCCTACAAAAGTTATGGGCCTTGAAAAAATTCTAAAATTGTACTGAAGACAAGTACTCCAGTACATTCCATTCACCAAATACTAGAATAAAACTACAACATAAAACTAGTCATCGCCACCCCATCAGTCTACTGGCAATCAGTACAGTGTGGAAAGTGCCATCAACAATACTAATCAAGCAGGACCCAACATATCCCCCACTCAACTATTACCAACAAGCCAAGTATCAGCACAAGTTCAAAGAAGAACACAGGATGGTTCGCCAGGAGCAGCACTAGGCATACCCTAAAAACAGGGTGACAACTGCACCCTGTCTCCCAGCTGGATTCTGGCAGGGCCACACAGCTCCTGACCTCATTACAGCATTGGTTCAAACATGGACAAAAGAGTGGAATTCCAAAGGTGAACTGACAGCTCTTGGCATTAAGGATGCATTCAAAGTGTGGCATAAAGAAGCCCTCAAAATTGGAATCAATGGGTATTGGGGGGGGGGGGGGGGGGGGGCAAACTTTCCACTGGCTGGAGTCGTACCTGGCACCTAGAAGATGGTTGTGGTTGTTGGACATCAGTCATCTCAGCCCCAGGATCTCTGCAGGGGTTCCTCATGACTGCCCTCAACCCAAGTATCTTTAGCTGCTTCAACGACTTTCCCCTCCATTAGTAAGAAATGAGAATGCTTGCCATTTATTGACAAGACTTGCAGCACCATTTGCATCTCCTCCGATGTCTCCTCATACTGAAGCAGTTCAGGTTCAAATCCAATAATATTTGGACAACATCCAGGCTTGGGCTGACAAGTGGCAAGTAACATTTGTACCACACAAATACCAGGCAATAACCATCTCCAGTAAGAGACAACCTGACCACTGGCCCTTGATGTTCAATGTTGCCATCATTGAATGCCCCACTAACATTGAGGTTACAATTGACCAGAAACTCGACTGGACCCATTACATAACTATAGTTACAAGAGCAGTCAGGGGCTAAGAATACCGTGGTGAGTAACTACAGTCCTGACTCCCTATTGCTTGTCCACAATCTACAAGGCACAAGTCAGAGTGTGATGAAGACTCCCCATTTGCCTGGATGAGGACAGCCCAAACACTGACTAAGCTTGACACCATCCAAGACAAAACAGCTAGCACAGTATCCACTCCCAAAGCTCAGTACGAGAAGTGTAAACTGTCCACAAGATGTGCTGCAGAAATTCAAAGATCCTTGGACAGCATCTTCCAAACATGACCACTTCCCTCCAAGGACTAGGTCAGCAGATGTTTTGAAACACCATTTGCAAACTGCCCTCCAAGTTAGTCAACATCCTGAGTTGGAAAAATAAATCACAGATCTTTCACTATTGCAGAGTCAAAATTCTCAATTCTCCCTTTGATGGCATTGTGGGTTACCTATAGTGCACTGACTGCAGCCATTCAAGAACACAGCTCATCACCACCTTCAAGAAAAACTAGGGATAGGTGAGAAATACAAGCCGGCCAACAGCATTCATGTCCCAGAAGTAGCAAAAAAGGAACGATTTACCTTCAATACAAGAAACGGTTTTCAAAATGAGAATCAGCAGCTTCCAAATGATGGTGGAATTTCACAACATATGAACAAATTGGTAATTCTTAACTTCTGAGTAGCAACAAGTCCAATGCCAGAAATCAGTTAACCACAAAACCCTAACACAGGCTGGCCTGAAATTATATCCAGTTCATCTGAACATACATTATAAAGAAGATTACTGGGATAATTCAGTACCCTACTGCCATCTTCTGGTACAAACTCACTGCTGCAACAAAAAGCATAGAGACAAGCAGCAGAAAAACACTATTGCTTTTAATCAAGTAGAACTAAAAACATGAAAATAAGTCTCACGAGATTACAGGTTAGACCTTGGAGTAGTGTCCGATTCTAGGATCACACTTGGGAAAGGAAGGGCATGCATAGTACAAGGAGATTTCACAGAACAGCACCAGGGCCAGGAGATAAGCAATGCTGAGAAAACACGAACTTGGAGCACGAGTAGCAATTTGGCTCCTCAAGCTGGAGGCAATGTTCAAATAAGTTAAAGTAATCTTTCGTCCCAATGCCATTTTACGACATGAGATGAATATCCATTGATACCTTATCTGAAGATATCTACCCATTGTGGTCTGAACATGCTTCATGACTGAGCCTCAAGAACTGGATTGGGTAGAAATTAAAGACAATCATCCTCACCCAAGTCCTGAAGTGGCATACCTCATATTCTAAGACTGTTCCCTGATCTTTTCTCCAAATTCTCTATCAGGGGAAAGTGTTCTTGCAATATCTGCACTGCCAAGAATATTTTTAAGCTTGAATTCAATCACCCTTCATTCTTCTGAAGGGAGGATTTTGGCCCAGTGTCATCTGAACAACAAATTGTCAGGCATCAGAATGTTTGTTGCATTCCCTCCATGACAATCATATTCTTCCTTGATCGAGGAAACAAAAAAAAGTGTCCAATACATCGTACTCCACTATTACTAAAGCTCTCAAACTGTAACAAGGTACCTTCACTGCAGAACCCTTCAAAAACCTTCATTCTAACTAATCATGCTAACTTCTTTTGCCTCCACAATTCCTTGGATTTTAGTGCATTCCCCATCTATGAAAATACATAGTAAGTCTAACTGGGCTACTAAAAGAAAAAAGGGAAATCAGAGGCGAGGGCAATTGAATCCATCAGTTGAGGATCGGTAGAAATCTAACATTTCATAATTGATTTGCTTTACTCAATCACACAAAGTGCACTCATTGTTTAATCATTTCATTCTGCTCAACTGTAATCCATGTTGGTTTGAATGCTTCATTTGACTCAGCTTTGCTTCACTTGGAGATACAGAGTGAGATTGCAGATGAAGGCAATACATGTTTGAATGGCACAGGACAAATACTAAAACAATCATTTAGAAATTGATCACGCAGACATTACATGAATTTGCAACAAGCTTTACCTAACAGACCCATTAGAAAGCAATTGCGTAATTTAACATACCATGGGCTGGGGGCTTGGAAAGAGTTAATAAACTGCCACTTTCAAATCACAAAGGCTTGCATCAAATTTGAAAATGAAGTTATCCTGAAAGCAGATGAAGTAGTGCTGTTGGAGAGAGCCCAGACAGACAGCACTGAATCTGCACACAAAGCTGAACTGGAAATAAAAACTCATAGCAAACTGCTGAAGCCACCACTGTGCTTTGACAAATACAGTTTCTAACAAATAAAATTTGAGTTACTGCAGTGTCCTGAGGCCTTAGTGGCTAAACGCTACAACAACAGAAATTATTTTTTTGAACTTAAATAAATTCATACACAAGAGCTAAAATTTGGCGATGGGTAAGCAAGTAGAGAAAAGAACATGGATTGATGAAAAGCAAATATTTCTGACAAGTCTGTTGGTGATTCTTTAAGATGCAAATAGAAAGTAAAGTGGGTCAGAGACACTTAAAACGCATTCAATTATACATCGATCACGAAATCCCTGCAGTATGGAAACAGGCCCTTCAGCCCACCAAGTCCACACCGACCTTCCAGAGAGTATCCCACCCAGATCCATTCCCCTGTTATTCAACATTTATCCAGACTCGTGCACCTAACTGACATCCCTGAAAACAATGAGCAATTTAACATGGCAATTTTCTACCTAATCTCAAGTTTTGGATTGTGGGCACAAACTAGAGCACCAGAGGAAACCTTTGCAGACATGGGGTGAATGTGCAAAGTCCACAGACAGTTATCTGAAGCTGGAATTGAACCCAGTCCCTGGTGCCTTGAGGCAGTAGTGCTAACCACTGAGCCACCATAAGCCGAAGGTTCAGGGAGGAAGTTGATAGTTAACTTTTGAATATTGCAATACTCCAAAGCTAATTCTGTCTGCAAGCCAAGACTGAAATTTCATTAGCACGTCAGTTAAGGATTGTTAACATGGCAAGGCAAGCAGTAGGAAGAGCAGAACATTACCAGCTTGGCTGGTGGCAAAAAGCTGATTTTTTTCTTAAAAGACATTAGTGTGAAGGGGAACCTGGATGCCCTTGTACACAGAAAAAAAGTTAACATGTACGACAGCATGTAAGTAGCCAAATACAAGGTATATTTATCTCTGGTGCAAAGGGATACAAGTACAAGAGAAAAGAAGCCTTACTGGAAGAATTAGGCACTCTACACAGTTGTTGTACTTAAAGGATCACTTTCCACAAGTGCAATCAAGGCTGACAGGAACGAGTCCAGTGAAAAAAAAGAGACTGTCCTGAACAAATCAAACAGGCTAGCCCTACATTCAGTTCAGTCAATTAGGTGATCTCTGTCAAAAAAAAACTTAATAGGGCTCAATAACAGATGTTAAGAGAATTCTTCCCCCACTCGGAAGGTCAAGGCATACCATCAGTTTCAAAGGGTCAGCCATTTGGGACAGAAATAATGGGAAATTAAAGCGCTGTGGATCTTTGAAATCTCTACTGAAAAGAACAGTGGATGCTCATTCCCTAATCAGCACTTAAATATAGGTGAAGAAATTAACAGATTTGCAAGTACTGAGGGAAAAAAAAACAATCAAAATGGGTTCAATACAAAATGCTATTTAGTAAAGAAGCAGGTCAGGTATGATCTTACTGCTCCTTTTGTTAATTCTTATCCAAACCACTCAGTACTTGATATTGATGCTGTGGCCTCATGTGATTCATACCAACGATCTAGACTTAGTAAGAGTGATGAGTAAGTTTGCAGTGATACAAAAATTGGTGTGGTGATACATAAAGTTTATAGCTCCAGGTTACTCAAGGATATAGACAGGTTAGTCAGATGGGCCAATTATCTAGAATTTCACTTTTCTACTGAAATGTTACAGTACAAACAAGGCAAGGAACATGTGATTAAAAAAGGTAGGACCTGAGAAGCATAGAGGATTAGAGGTACCTTAGTGTGCAATCCCTTGAGATATCAAGGCATCTGGATAAAGTAGTTAAGGGAACTTTGGGATATTTGCCAAGGCATAGGAGTTCAAGTTAAGTTATCATGTAACTGTACAAAATTTTGGTTAAACCAGAGCAGAGGTATGCAGTTCTGGAAGCCACACTGTAGGGATCTGAGCCTTGGAAATGCTTCAGAAGAGATTTACTAGGATGTATCCTGGGTTAAAGAGTTTCAATTATGAACAGAGATTCAACAGACTGAGATGATCTTCCTTAGAGATAGAGGAGGAACATGAATGAGATGTATAAAACTGAGGGGCATTGATAAGGTAGGCAAGGTAGACTTTTCCCCTCGATGGAGGAATGAATGACCAGGGGCATAGATTTATGGCAGAGCATTAAAAGGCTTAGAGGAATTTAGGAAAATAGAAAGGAGAGTTATGGGGATCTAATTCATGGACTGCAAGATTCATAGAGGCAGAAAACCTCCTAACATTGAAGTAGTTAGATGCCTGCTTGTGGCAAAGTGCTGTAATTCCATTTTCCGGAAGTTAGCTACTGGTTTCTGACTGGCACAGATTTTATCATTCTTTTCAACTTTATTCAAACAAAATTCTCTTCTGAAATAAAACCATCCATGCTTTTTTCCTCCATGGCCTTATTAATTTGAATTACTTGTTTAGTGGTTTGTGTAGCTATAAAATCAGCCTTGTGTTCCTTCACTCAATTCAGATTTTCCAAGTGATGTGGCCTCTATTCTTCCCAAAAAGAAAAAAAATCACCTTGGTTAGCCATAATGTGTTTTTGCAATTTACACATTTTGCAAGTCTAATGATTTTCTGTATTGTCTCAATCGTGCATACAACTACTACGCCGGCCACTGCCACTTGCCCCACATTGCAATACAATGAGTCACGGCCAACATTTTGAAAATCGAAATTGATCAATTACCTATAATTATCCTTTTCTGTTACTACTCCAAGTTCATTAATCAGGACTTGGCCTTGGAGATCAATGCTCACTACTTGAACATAGAATAAACCTGAGCCCATTTTCAAATCTTCATGCAAAGAATTAATACATTATCTTTCCTCCCACCAACAGTGGGCTTATGTTCTCAGAACTAACTTCCTCTCTAAGAGATAGATAAACCAATTAGCTCTGCTCCAGCCCTTGGGCAGTATTCCTTTCTCAGAACAATTTGTTTCAATACAGACAAGTGCCTCAGCTACATTTTTCTCAACTCCTTTGAGCATTCTCTTTCCAGCCCAAGGATCTTTAGCCTCTCCATTTGATTAGGTTGTCAACTATTATCCATCCCTTAAGTGTGTACTCTATCACTTAATTGCTTTAATGTCACATCTACCATGTTTAAGTCTATTTATCAGGAAGATTAACATTCTGTCCATTTTACATGCACACTAAAATAGGTTTCTGTAAATCAAGAAATCGGGGATGAATCTGAGTATATTTCTCACAAGAGAATATTTGGAAGCGTGCAAAGACATGAATTAGACAAACCAAATTTGCTCCATAATCTATGTTAATTTCATGAAACAAACCAATCATTTACTGTTCTTTTTTCTAACTGAATATCATTTTTGTATGAGATCATATTTCCAAACAGAAACAAATACCAGTTATTAAATGAACAATCCCTATTCTTACCCCCATACAAAATAAATAGGCTTGTATTTATGGATCATGCCATCATTGAGTGGAGCAATGAATTCTTCCGAGCAACTCATTTTGCTATCAGATTAATTTAGACCATTATTTTGTATACCCATGTAATATTCTACAAAGCTTGACCTCATTACTTGATCAGTGGGGAAAATAGAAAACAAAACAAAGGTGAAGAGAGACAGTAACCTAGACAGCTTTGTCCAACTGTAATAAGCGCATGCAAGACTTGCACACCAAAAAAAATTTTTTAAATTAACAAATGCCTCAACACTACACATCCAACATTAAGATATAGACTTGGTTAGGTGCGAAAAATTATTGAAATATTGATGTATCATTTTGGCTTTACCCTTTTGCTGAGGACAGCTGACAAGCATTTCAAACCAAAATTGCTGTAGAACATATGTACTGTACCTCATAAATGCAAGGAAAATAATGAGAGCAAGGCTCACGCCCCAGCCAGCAACAGCGAAGGCCTGTGGCATGGTCAGTGCTCCTGTTCCAACGATCAAATTAAACATGTAGACAAGCCCCACCTAGAAATTAAATCAGAAAATGTATTACATCTTAGGCATTGAAGTCTACTTGCTATTTCATATTGTTTGTTATGCTCAAAATTTCTCAAGACCACAACATCCAAGACTCAAATCACCTTTTCACCTTTCATTCAAAAGTTGAGATAATCCAAAGCACAGCTATAGTATCCAGAGAATAATTTCATTAGCAGTAAGGAAATCCATAGCTTTTGTTAATTCCATCATATAAACTCAAATAACAAAAAAAAAATCTATCTGGTCCATAAAGCTCAAGTAATCTGGCCCGAATACACTTTGCAGTTCATTTGTCCACAGTCCTGGCAGCACAAGTCTCAAAAGCACACCCAAGGTGTGTTTTTTTTACTTCAAGAAGAGTGATCAGAGTTTGTACATCAACCTTCACGATAATGACTTCCACACCTCCACTGCTCTCTTACTACAAACCTCTCAAACTTTCTTCTGAGCCATTTGGTACTTGCTATAAATCTATTCTCCAAGTGAAAGAGCTTCTTAGGTATAATCTATGCCCCTCAACTTTATACATGACCATTAAATCTCCGCTCAAACCCCTCTAGTGCAATAAATATCCCAGTGTATCCAAATCTTTCCTTCTAGCAACATCCTCAAGCCTGTTCCATACCCTAAAACAATTTTATTCTTCCAAAATGCAGTGAACAAAACTGAATGTATTAAAATGTGCAGCCTCTGGCTGATGTTTTACTCAGTTCTAGCACAACCTCTTAAATGACTTCTTACTCTCAGCCTCAAGAAATCTTCTGTGCGTTGCTTAATTTTAAATCACATTAGCTGTTGAGGAAAGAAACCACACTGTTTAGTTGTAATGTCATTCGACTAGAGATCCAAAAGGCCCAAGCTAGTCACTAGGGACATGTTCAGATCCCACGGAATGCAACAGCAGTTTAGTTCAATCTAAAATTGAAAACTAACCTTAGTAATGGTAACCATAAAACACTTGTCATGGTTCATAGATTTCACTTCAGAAGTGATGTAATCACCATCTCCACTTTAGACAAAGAAATCTGCCATCCTTACCGCATCTAGCCTATGTGTGACTGCAGACCTGTGGTCCAGGAAGCCACTCTACTCAAGAACATAGAAAATACGTACAGGAGAAGGCTATTTGGCCTTTTGAGCCTGCACCACTAATCAATACAATCATGGCTAATCATGCAATCTCAGTATTCCATTCCCGCTTTCTCTCCATATCCTTGATCCTTTAACCACAAGGGCCACGTCCAGCTCCCTTTCCAATACATCTGATGAACTGGCCCCACAGCCTCTTGTGGTGGAGAATTCCACATGCTCACAGCTGTCTGAGTGAAGACATTCCTCATCTCAGTCCTGAATGGCTTACCCCTTATTCTTGGACTGTAACCCCTTGATCTGGACTTCCCCAACATTGGGAACATTCTTCCCACCTAGTCTGTCCAGTCCTACCAGGATTTCTTTGTTTCTGAGAATCCCCTCCCCATTCTTCTAAATTCCAGTGAATACACTCCCAGTCGACCTAGTCTTTCTTCATATGTTAGTCCTGCTATCCCAGAAATCAGTCTGGTGAAGCTTCACTGGACTCCCTCAATAGTAAGAATGTCCTTCCTCAGACTAGGAGACCAAGACCAATACTGCACACAATACTCAAGGAGTGGCCTCATCTCAGTGTATAGCTGCATATATACCCTGTATAACTGCAGCAAGTCATCCTTACTCTAATACTCAAATCCTCTCATTGTGATGGACAGCATGCCATTAGTTTTCCTCATTGCCCTCGGTACCCACATGTCAACCTTCAACAACTGTACCACCATGACATCCAGGTCTCTTTGCACCTTAGCTTTTCCTAAACTGTCACCATTTAAACAATAGTAATAATGAGGACAGTAAAAAACCACATGACAAATGCAGGCCTTGCCAGCAATGCTCACATCCCTAACAATAACTACCTTTACAGGGAGTGGTGGATATTTACTTCAAAATTACTCCGTTCTCTGCACTAAACGATTGTCACAATAATAATATCCCTGACATTGTCTGTCCTTCCCAAAACACGACTGTACACTTGCACAGAGCAAACTATTTTTCCCACCTTCTTTCCATTAAAACAGCAAATTAGTAACCATATAACAGATCCAAGAGAAGCTGGTGACAAAAAATCTTGCATTTACTTACTGAACTGTATTTATGAATAATGCACAAGGAACATCCATAACACAAACAGCATGGCTATGTGACATTTCCTGAATTTCCCTCTACCTTGCTTCAAACTGAAAGCTATCTACATAACTAGAGGCATTAGTACTATACAATACTGAGTCAGATGTACAGCACAGAAACAACCCTTTGGTTCAACTCATCCATGCTGAACAATAACCTTCAATTAACCTAATCCCATTCGCCAGCATTTGTCCCATATCCCTCGAAAACCTTGCTAATCATGTATCCATACCGTAGTCTTTTAAATGTTGTAATTTTGCCAGCCTCCACCATTTCCTCTGGCAGCTCATTGTTTACATGCACCATCCTTTGTGGGAGAAAAAGTTATCCCTTAAATATCTCCCCCACTGAAACAACCATGGCAACATCCTTGTAAGTCTTTTCTGAACCCTTCAAAGGTAACATCCTTCCTCTAGGAAGGAGAGTACAATTGCACGCCAAGCCAATGTCCTGTGTAGCCACAACACGACCTCCAATACTGAATGCACTGGCCGGTAAAGGAAAGCATACTAAACGCCTTCTTTACTATCCTATCTACCTGCGAATCCACTTTCAAAGAGCTGTGAACATGCACTGCAAGGTCTCTTCGTTCAGCAACACTCCCTAGGACCTTACCATTAAGTGTACAGGTCGTGCTAAGATTTGCTTTCCAAAAATGCACCACCTCGCATTTATCTAAATTAAACTTCATCTGCCACTCCTTGGCCCATTAACCCATCTGATCAAGGTCCCATTTTACTAAGGTAATCTGTCTACTATATCTCCAATTTTGGTGTCATCTGCAAATTTACTAACTATAGCTCCAATGTTGAAATCCAAATCGTTCAGATAAATGACCCGAAGCAGTGGACCCAGCACTGATCGCTGTGACGTCGTGCTGGTCACAGGCCTCCATTCTGAAAGCTGAAAATGTGTTGCTGGAAAAGCGCAGCAGGTCAGGCAGCATCCAAGTACAGGAGATTCGACATTTCGGGCATAAGCCCGAAAGAAGGGTTTCCTGAAGAAGGGCTCATGCCCGAAATGTTGAATCTCCTGTTCCTTGGATGCTGCTTGACCTGCTGCGCTTTTCCAGCAACACATTTTCAGCTCTGATCTCCAACATCTGCAGACCTCACTTTCTCCTCCATTCTGAAAGGCAATCCTCCATCACCATCACCCTGTCTTCTACCTTCTAGACAGTTCGGTGTCCAAATAGCTAGTTCTCTATCCCATGCAAAACAAAAAGTAATGCAGGAGCAGAATCAAAATCCTGTAACTCCCTAGCTACTAGCTCTGTGGGTGTCTTTAAACCAAGGATCACAGCAGGTAAAGGCTCAAGCCCATCACCATATTCTCAAGGTGAATTAGAAATGGTCAATAAGTGCTTGCCATGTTAGCGATGCCCATATCCCATTGGCAAAACAGTAGAAGATCCTTGATGGAATACCCAGGTAGAAGCGTCAACTCAGTCTTGCAAAGTGTAAGTCTGCATTTAGCAACCAAATTTTTAAAGAGATTTGTACTCCACTTTCTTTCAATGGAGCAGCTTATGACACTACAACAGTTAACAGATGACAGTAAAAATTGATGATTTAAACAATTCAAGAAAGGCCATTACAAAATACAAGATGCTTCTCTACTGCTCAGTGGCCCCTATTTTTTTCCCCCAAAACTTATTTCAAATTTCTTAAGTGTAGCATCCTCCTGCCCAATTGCCCCACCACTAACAACAATATATACTCACATATGGGGAGTACAACTCCCCCGTATCCGTAATCCCTTCCGGCATTTTCAGCTCCTACAGCAGCAACGTCTAACAGTCTAATGGCCAATCTGAATTAAAAGAGAAGGTATTTCCATTAACAATAACATTATGCAGCAACTCAAAATTAAAAACATAATTAACACAATGAAACCTCTAGGATTAATCTTGATTCACAAAGTATTGCCCAATATAAAACAATAATCAACATTTTTCAGTCCTAGAGGAGCACCTCAAATCAGTCCAATTCTAACACATGAATTTGTGCTGGGGAACTCAAATTACATATCTAGAACTAGACAATTCACACTGGAGTGGGTTTTACCCACCTCCCCCCACCCTACCATGAAGATGGCAGAGATTTAGGTAATGAATTAACGGTGTCCATAGCTGGTCTACATTGTGCTTCATATCAGGCAGTGACTTCAGAACTTGTCTTATAAATGGTTCTCTTTTCAAGTAATCTTCCATTCAATAGTTGACTGCACTCCATTGTTAGTCAAAGTGTAGTGCTGGAAAAACACAGCAGCATCCAAGGAGCAGAGTCAATGTTTCGAGCATGAGCTCTTCATCAGAATGGAGGGGGTGACCCAAAGAGGCGGAGAGATAAATTTGGTGGGAGGGAGAAAGAAGTAGCTAGGATTGAGATGGATAGATGAAGGTGGGGGGTGATGATGACAGATTGGAGAGGAGGGTGGAGCAGATCAGTGGGAAGGAAGATGGACAGATAGCGCTGTGCTGAGTTGAAAGGTTGGATCTGGGATAAGGGGGAAAAGGAGGGAAATGAGGAAGCTCGTGAAATTGAGATGAAGGGTCCCAAGGCAGAAGATGAGGCACTCCTCCTCCAGGCATCAGATGGCAAGAGTTTGGTGGTGGACGAGGTCCAGGTCTGGCATGTCCTTGGCAGACCAGGAGGGGGATGTTGAAGTGTTGAGCCACAGAGAAGTGGAGTTGTTTAGTGCACATGTCCCAGTAATGTTCTCTGAAGTATTCCACAACTTGGTGTCTTGCCTCCCCAACGTCGAGGGGACCACATTGAGAGCAGCGGACACAGAAGATGACATGTGGAAGTACAGGTATACCTGTGATGTGAAAGGATCCATTGGGGTCTTGGACAGAGGTGGGGAGGGGGAAGAGAAGTGTGGGTACAAATTTTGCACTTCTTGTGGTGACAAAGGAAGGTGTTGGGAGTGGAGGGTGGGTTGGTGGGGTGTGGACCTAACAAGGGAGTTGCAGAAAGAATGGTCTCTATAGAACTCAGACGTGAGGAGGGAAATATATCCCTGGTAGTCGAGTCTGTTTGTAGTTGGCAGAAGGAGAATAATGCATTGTACCCGGAAGCTGGTGGGTTCTGTCCTTGTTGCGATTGGAGGAATGGGTTCGAGGGCAGAGGGCATTACATTGTTAATCCAAATGGTTCATTTGTCTGATGGAAGTCTATTCAAAACAAGCAATATTGTCCCCTGTCTCATCATTCCCACCCACCCTGTCCATCTTGATTTTCTGGAAGCATACACAGGTGAATCACCCTTAAACCATTACAGAATATCACAACTGATTTCCACAGCACTACCGCCCTGTTCAAAGTTTGTTGCAGCAGCTACACACATTTAAAGGGGTGAAATACGTTTACTTTTACTGTACAAAGAAGACGAAACTTGAAGCATCATGCCATACATGTATTTGGATTGAGACTGTCAACCAGTTTGGCAATTAGTTTTTGGGCAAGATGGTGGCATGGTAACCTGAGAAATTGCCACTCAAAATCCAGCCACACATATCTAAAGTGTCTACAAAACTCTCAATTAGCTCAGGTTTTGCCCAGGATTGATATGTAGGTATTTCGGCAAGATAAAGTAGTGCAGTCATTATTAGTAAACATGATTTTTCAACAATAACGGATCAAGAGACAAGTTAGACAATTCCACTGCCAAAGGCTCATTTCTAAGCTGTGCACACCTACCACTTCCAGTCATAATGGTGATAGGCAATTACACAACCACTGGAGGTGACAGCTTCACATATAAGCTCCTCCTCAATGAAAGGAATGCAATAATTGGGCTATAGGTATGCCTGCATCATTTGCAATCAACTTTAGCCGGAAGTGCTGAATGGATAATCCAGCCTGACCTCCAAAGTCCTGAGTCAAAGCAATCAGTCTTCAGTCAATCCAATTCATTGTATTGATATCAAGCAATGACCAAATGGTTTTGCTACAGCAAAAGCTATGGGCCCTGACAACATTCCATCAGTGCTTCCAAGACATGCTGCAGAATTAGTTACACCCCTTGCCAAGCTATTCAGCACTGGCAACATGACAAATGTCCCAAAACAAGACTGAACTCCAGAGATTACAAGAATGACTTCTGTTGAAAAAGACAGCATTTAACTAAAAATGACACCACCAGAGCCACACCACAACTGATGCCAATAGATATCAATAAAATCTGCATTGACTGAAGTGATATCTCATTTTTCTAACACTCTGTTTGGGGGGGGGGGGGGTTTCAGCTGCTTCAATCACCACCTTTCCCTGAGAAGTGTGGATGTTCCATTGGTGACTGCAAAACGTTCAGCATCATTCCTGATTCAGACACATAAGCAATCTGGTTGCGTATGGATATGGATTTGGAGAAAATTCAATCTTGAACTGATAACCAAGTTCCATTCACGCCACCATACTGTCAGGCGACCAACTCTCTTCAAAATTCAGTTAGATTTCCATCACTGAATTCCTCACTATCGACATTGAGGATGGCATCCACTGATCAGATCAGCCATATAAAAGAGCACATCAGAGGCTAGGATTTCTGCAGTGATTCCTCTGAGTCAGTCTACTACCTGAAAAGCACAAGTCATGAAAGTGATGGAGCACTCTCCACTTGCTTGAAATGGTGCAGCTCCAACAACACATCCTTAATAATGACTCCTTCAACCTTGAACCAACTGAGGCAGGAGCATGTGCCACTTACAAAATGCATTGCAGTAACTAAAGTTACTGTCCACCCAACTTTCAAACTTGTGACTCCTACTATCTAGATTGAGCAAGGCAGGTAAACAGCAAGCTACACACCATCTTGACTTGGAATTACTATCACTGCTCCTTCAGTATTGCCAAGTCAAAAGCCCTGGTTTGCACAGCATTACTGTTACCATACCTTAAATCACATGGACTGCAGTAGCTCAAACAGGCAATTCACCACCACCATTTGCCATGTTTTTTTAATTAAATTCATTCAGAGTGCAGCCATCAACAGTTGAGCCAACATTCATTGCCCATCCCCAGATGGCCTTGAGAAGTTGGGGGATGAGCTGTCTTCTCAAACCACTGCAGTCCATTGGTTGTAAGTAAACCCACAATATCATGAGGGAGTGAGTTTCAGGAATTTGACCCAGCCACACTGAGGAACAGTAATGCATTTCCAAGTCAAGATGGTGAGTGGCCTGAAGGGAAGATTACAAGCAGTGGTGCTCCAATGTGTCTGTTGCTTCTTCCAAATATTGGAAGGTGCTGTCCAAGACATTTTGGATGCACTTCTGCAGTGCATCATGTTGAAGGGACACACTACTGCTACTAAGCTGTGGAGGGAGTAAATTTTCTCAGTATATCAGCTGGGGAATGCATTAAAGGCTTGCTTCACCAGTGACGACAACATCCAATAAAATAATTTTAAGCAAGTGTATTCGTGCATCATTGCAGTAAGAATCAGTAAATAAAACAGTAAGGGCGGCACGGTGGTACAGTGGTTAGCACTGCTGCCTCACAGCGCCAGAGACCCGGGTTCAATTCCCGACTCAGGCGACTGACTGTGTGGAGTTTGCACGTTCTCCCCGTGTCTGCGTGGGTTTCCTCCGGGTGCTCCGGTTTCCTCCCACAGTCCAAAGATGTGCAGGTCAGGTGAATTGGCCATGCTAAATTGCCCATAGTGTTAGGTAAGGGGTAAATGTAGGGGTATGGGTGGGTTGCGCTTCGGCGGGTCGGTGTGGACTTGTTGGGCCGAAGGGCCTGTTTCCACACACTAATCTAGTAATCTAATCTAAAACAAATTTGCAGCAAAGAAGGAGTCCATTTGGCTCCTTGTATCAACACTAGTTGACAAGTCGCCATTGAGCCTTAGATCACTACCCAACTCTTCATCTGCCATATTGAAGATGAATAGGACTTCCAGTGCACATTCAACTGCTATTTAAATGGATAATCTCTGCTTCTTTAACACCTTCAGAGTTCCAGATTCCCACCATCTTGGGGTTAAAAGTGATTTTTAAATCAAGTTTGACTCCTACCCTAAATGTGTCATTTGACCCTTCAGCTAAGGGGAATTTGGGCATTCTCAACTCCTCCATCCTCAGTTTTGTACAAGTCAATCGCATCTCTCCTCCTCTGACTAGTGTTCCAAAGAGAACAAATGAATGTCAATAGACATTTTATTAGGGTAGGTAGGGCAGATGAAGAATTTAACACCAGTGTTAATTGGTGCATTGAAATGTAAACTGTTGAATCTGGCTGACTGGTGACAATTTGATGGACAAAATGGAGTGGCACAGTGGCTAGCACTGCTGCCTCACAGCACAGGGTCCCTGGTTCAATTCCAGCCTCGGGTGACTGTGCAAACCCCACACACATTCTCCCCATGTCTGTGTGGGTTTCTTCCCACAGTCCAAAGATGTGCAGGTCAGATGAATTGGCCATGCTAAAAATTGCCCATAGTGTAAGGTGCATTAGTCAGAGGGAAACGGGTCTGGGTGGGTTACTCTTTGGAGGGTCAGTGTGGACTTGTTGGGCCAAAGGGCCCATTTCCACACTGTAGGGAATCTAATCTAATCCTTTAGAAGTTTGGGTTTTCAGTTTGCGTATTCGGCAGATTTTTGTATGCCTGAGGTTAATAATTAACTTAGAATTTCTGTGGCCTTGGTGATTTATTCCATAAGTGTTTCAGGCAAGGCTGCAGAGTGAATGGATTTTATGCATCACTAATTGATTCTTGTTTATCAGACTGTTTTGAAATACACCATGCAACTAATGATGCTTGCACATTAGTCAAAACACTAACGTGTTTTGGTTTGAAAAGAAAGAGCAGAAAGCAAATAGCTGAGATGGAGACATTTGGCTCCAATTTGACTTAGTGTAACAATCCAGTGAAGATGGCTGTACAGACTGGTCCTCCTGAGAAGGGAAGGAGATATTGAACTAGGCAATGTTCAAGTGAAGAGTTAGTGTTAATCCAAACTAGGTGAATGGGGGTGAAATGTCTCAAGGTTACTTAAAGCTAAGTCCATACAAACTCAGATCAAGGAAAAGAACTGGTCTCCCATTCCAATCTATTAGTTGAAATTAGAGCTGACCTAACCTGACTAAGTTCTTAGACACAGGAATTCAGGTGAAAAAAAGTATGGCATGAGTACTGTTTTGGGTACTATACAGTAGCTTTAAAAAGTTGAAATGAATAAAAACAGGAGTGTTCTCAGATTATGCTTTGAGTATGTGGTTAAAAGTCTTTATTGTACAAGTAGATAGTTTGGTTTATTCAATTTCACCATTTCTATTCATAAACTTTGGTTTATTGTTAAAGCCAAAGATAAAATTTTGCACAATGTTTCAGCAAATTGATTTTGTTTTAAACAAAAAAGTGGTCATCAAAATATGATGCACCAAGCCAGATTTCAGTCTGGGATCACCAATGTCAGTAATAATGTCACCTGGGATTCTCACAGTCAGAAGAGAAGAGTAAGGACAAACTGCACAATTCTAAACAAAAAGTCTTGAGCAAATCAGTGGTCTAAGCACAGAGAGCTGTGCATAAATTCACAAACATGACTAGCCAGGTTGAGAAAGTGTATGGAACCTATGCTTTAGAAATTAAAAAACGGTTAAATAGGACAAAAGCAAAGAATTTGTGACAAAATGAGCCTTAAATAGAGTTGTTACTGATTTTGAAATGACAAAAGGGATCACTGAGGTCTTATGATAAACATTTCAAGAATGACAAGCCTGTGTTGCTGAAGTCAATTGGCCAAGCTGTTATAGTTTTTAAAAGGGAAGCTTAGAAAATTTGATATTAGTGCTCTAAAACCATAACGCATCTGCACAGAATAGGTCAAGAAAAATTGGTTCCTGTTGATGAAAAGGTTGAGAAGAGATCACTAAATTAAGCTGAATGGCAAATGTTAAGGCAATGAAATAAATTATATTTGGAGCTAGAATTTGAAAGATACCGAGAACATGGTAGATTCAAATCAGAACTGCATAATCTGGAGAAAACTAAGTGAAAAAGCAGAAGTGGAGCCAACAGTATTAGACAGCCAGTACAGTCTCAGCATTCCAAATGGCTTCTTTGCTACACTCATTCTATGAGATCACTGTAGCTTAAGAGTTAGGTTAATCTTTTCTCATTCTTTTTTGGAGGATATGATCCTGTAGTTCTGAGATGATCTAGTCATTTGCCATTATCAGATAAAGAAGCAATACTTGAATTCTGCACTGTGGGGCCCCCTTTCATTCAGCTTCTCACTGGCGAAGGGCAAAGTGTTTATTCACACCTCTTCCCCTCCACCCCATTTGTCTCTACAATGCCCCAGTCTACTGGGGCAAGATGATTCAATTACTAATTTCAAACTTTCAAACCTAATCCTATCCTCAAATATCCTCCTACAGTTCAGTGGGCACTGGCATAATTCAACAGCCAGAGCTGAAAGTGTGTTGCTGGTTAAAGCACAGCAGGTTAGGCAGCATCCAAGGAACAGGAAATTCGACGTTTCGGGCCAGAGCCCTTCATCACCATGCCACTGATTCTTATCCTTTACCTTGACAGCCCCTTGAAAATTTGACAATATCTTGTTCACTGCTCAGGCTGTCATTTGTAAAGCTTGAAATTAAAACAAAGAGCAGATCATTAATGTATGGAAGACAATTGACATCCTAATAATCATAACCAGGGATGAATGAATACTTCCCTCAAGTGTATGGAAACAGCACATTTGCTATTTCTCTCCACTGTCCTTTTGCCAATTTCAGACACATGCCGCCAAAGTCCCTTCAATGCCACTAGTTTCAATTTTGTTCACAATTTATCCATATACTTATCAAATACTTTTGACATTTCGACAACCAAAATATTGACAACCTTCAATGTTACTTAAAATGAACTCAAAAGCTACTCAAATAACTTGTTTAAAAGCAAATTAAATGCTAGCCTGTGACAAATGGAGTGCCACAAGGACTGGTGCTGGGTCCTCTACTTTGTCATTTACATAAATGATTTGGATGCGAGTATAAGTGGTACAGTTAGTAAGTTTGCAGATGACGCCAAAATTGGAGGTGTAGTGAACTACAATGAGCGTTACCTCAGATTACAACAGGACCTGGACCAGATGGGCCAATGGGCTGAGAAGTGGCAGGTGGAGTTTAATTCAGATAAATGCTGCATTTTGGGAAAGCAAATCTTAGCAGGACTTATACACTTAATGGTAAGGTTCTCGGGAGTGTTGCTGAACAAAGACACCTTGCAGTGCACGTACATGGCTCCTTAAAAGTGGAGTTGCAGGTGGATAGGATAGTGAAGGCAGCATTTGGTATGCTTTCCTTTATTGGTCAGAGTACTGAGGACAGGAGTTGGGAGGTCATGTTGCAGCTATACAGGACATTGCTTAGGCCACTGTTGGAATAATGCGTGCAATTCTGGTCTCCTTCCTATCGGAAAGATGTTGTGAAACATTGAAAGGGTTCAGAAAGGATTTACAAAGGATGTTGCCAGGGTTGGAGGATTTGAGCTGTAGGGAAAGGCTGAACAGATTGGGGTTGTTTTCCCTGGAGCGTCGGAGGCCGAGGGGTGACCTTATAGAGATGTACAAAATTATGAGGGGCATAGATAGGATAAATAGACAAAGTCTTTTCCCTGTGGTGGAGTCGTCCAAAACCAGAGGGCATAGGTTTAGGGCGAGAGGGGAAAGATAGAATAGAGACCAATGGGGCAACGTTTTCACAGAGGGTGGTACATGTATGGAATGAGCTGCCAGAGGAACTGGTGGAGGCTGGTACAATTGCATCATTTAAGAGGCATATGGGGATATGAATAGGAAGTGTTTGGAAGGATATGCCAGGCTGCTGGCAGGTGGGACTAGACTGGGTTGGGATATCTAGTTGGCATGGATAGGTTGGACCGAAGGGTCTGTTTCCATGCTGTACATCTCTATGACTATGACATGTTCTTCTCTCACCCTTCTCTGCACTACAGAAAAAAAAACATGGATTTAAGAGAAATTCCTCATTTATGGCACCTTTCTGGGAAGTGTTCTCTACACTCTCTAAAATGTGGGTACGCCATTGAATACAAGACTCCAGCTGATCTTGACCATTCAACCTTGCATAAAGTAATGCAGATTCTTTGTTTTAGTATATTCATGTCTATCTGTGCAGCCAAAGATACCACACAGGGGTCTTGGCTGTTGATACGTTCCTATACATGCAATTTCTTGTTTGGCTTTTAATTATTCTAACTAACTATTTTGTAATAACTACTTGAACTGCTAGATAAAGAAAGCAGTATTTATTTTGTCTTCATCTTATCATACACTCTGGCCTTACCCATTAACTTAATACGACCTCTCACACCATTCCAACATGGATAGATAGTATTCTAGCCCTTCAAGTAAGCCAGGCGTACCTGGGGAATGGGTCAATTTTGATGTGTTCAATGTACCCAATAATGAAATATTGTTGAAGCTCAGATAGCACAGAGGTGAACAAGAGAACTGAGGGGGTAACAGTTTGTAATAGGCTAAATGGAGCAGTGGACAAGTTATGTGGACATGGTAAACTCTACCAAATTACAGTAACAGAAGATGTCATGAGTGAGGAAATTAAAGTAATTATTATGAGCAGAAATGAGTACAGTACTGGAGAAATTCTCAAGAGCACATGGAAACACCTTAGACTGCACAAACCGTGGGTGCATTGGCTTTGATTTTCTAACATTCTTCAAACAATGAAACGGTCCCAACAGGATCCACGTCAGCAAATGTGACATCACTAATTCAAGAAAAGATAAAGCAGAACAATAGCCCAGTTAGTCTGACAGTTGTTCACAAAGTGTAAAGCCTATTAAAGGGGGTCTCATCATACCCATTATTCAAGGTGCTGCACAAAGGTTAATAGGCAACATTAGGTATGCCTCATGGAAATGGTTGGTTGACAGACAGGAAGCAAAAGCTAGAAATATGGGACATTCATCCCACAATAATCAGACCTGGGGACTCAACAATTTACAATCTTGCATTAAATTCAAATAAAGATCAAGAAGGTCATGTAACCAAATATATGGCAAGTTTACCCCATGATGACAAGCTGAATTAATTGGTGCTACACTTTGCAATTACAATAAGGGGTGTCTGAAATACTCAAAAATCCACAAGAATTTCTAGGATGAAGGCATAACGGCTCAGTAGTTAGTACTGCTGCCTCACAGCACCAGGGACCCAAGTTCAATTCCAGTCTCAGGCAACTGAGTGTGGAGTTTGCACATTCCTCCCATGTCTGCATGGGTTTCCTCCAGGTGCTCCAGTTTCCTCCCACAATCCAAAGATGTGCAGGTTAAGTGAATTGGCTACGCTAAATTGCCCAGTGTTCAGGCATGTGTAGGTTAGGTGCAATAATCAGAGGTAAATGCAGAATAATAGGGTAGGGGAAATGGGTCTGGGTGGGTTACTCTTCAGAGGGACAACATTGACTTCTTGGGCCAAATGGCCTGTTTCTACACTGTAGGGATTCTTCAAAAGGGACAAGATGTTCACAGCTGAAATTAAGTCTCCTAACTCAAAAACCAGCATTAACACATTTAGAACCAGGAAATAAATACATTTTGGCCTCAGGAAATCAAGGAATTGAGGAAGCAAGCAAAAACAGCTGAAACCCAAGGTAGGCCTATATTTGTATTGAATGGCAGAATAGCTTTTCAGCCATAGAGTACTCCAGTTCTCGCCTGTGACAGTGAAGGGAGATCAAAGACAACAGCACAAAGCCCTAAGCATAGATACTCTACTGTACACCCCAAACCTGGTATCATATGAAGCCAATATGTAATCGGACATCGCATGAAACGCCACCCAAGTCCTACTGGCCAGTCCCAGTCACTACCTAGCAGGGGTTTGGTGATTATTGGCCAATCATAGACCCTCTCCAGTCCATGGAAGACTCTCTCAGTCTGGGCCCCCACTCAATACTCCTGGATCCACATCACCCTCTAACTCTACTCCTGTGTCAAGAAGGAGGCTTTATGCACTGACACCCACTCCACTTCACACCAACCCACTGCCCTCCCTCGACCCCACTGCCCACCCGTGTGCCCACACAGACCATTCTCCTCCCCTCCCCTGCCCTGCCCTGCCCGAGGGTATTCCCACCTCCTCACCTGGGTACCGGCAAAACGGGCACTGACAACGCCGACCATTGAGCTGCTGCTGACGTTATCACTCACGATGTCGATCACGTGACCCGGATTTTAAACGCGCGCGCAACCGCGTGAGAGCCACGCGTGCGCAGTTCTCATCCCCGATGGCGGAGTCACGTGATCTGTTCCAGTCTCGAATTCGAAAATGTCAAATTCATTGCTATTCCACAATCAATGCACACACGCCCAACGTACAAAAATAGGTATAGATAAATATACCTAAATGTGGGCACAGAAATATATGTAAACAATTAAGTTGTACGTAGATATGCATAAGGATACAGCATCGGACAATAGGCTTTGCTTTGTTTTGCAAGTTAATGCTGTAGATCTTGTGCCAGCAGTGACCGTTAAACCACAAGCATTCGCTGTCATTTCCCATATGAAACCGCAACAATTTCTGGAGTCTGCGCGAGCACTTCGTGCAGCAATCGATTACAGTGATTATGCAGTTCCCCACACTGCTGTAATGTTAAAATCTTTCTCTCCCTCAGTTCTGAAGAAGGATCACTGAACCGAAACGTCAACTCTGCTTTCTCTCCACAGATGCTACCAGATCTCCAGCAATTTCTGTTTTTGTTTCAAAATACTATCAGTCCTTTCGTCCTTGAACTAGGCTTCCAGTAATTCTTCTCACTATCAACAATCGTACCTTTCCTTTATTTACGACCTACCATCTTCCTATATTGCATACCCGCAAACGTGTTCCTGGAATTTAGTCATGTGGTATTGACGGACAGGATACTTGCCCACTGTTGGTAAATGTCATTGAAGTTGGGTCTCCTCTGGGCCAGCAGTCCTTTATCAGTAATTGTGAGGGAAATTGAGAAGGCTTTCAATGTCTCGATTGCACCTTTCTTCGAAAAAGAGGGGACGTCTAAATGGGTTGCACTTCCTCGGGATGCACTGCAATGTACACTAAATCTAAATTATTGAGCTTAAGTCCTGAGTGTGGGTTTTAAAATCACAACCTTCTGACTCACATGTGAACCTGCTATCCACTGAACCAAGGTAAACACACCGAATATCCACGCCAACCGTCCCTCTTGCTGAACATGTGTCTATACGAAAAGGTAGACAGCGACAATGGTGACGCTGAGTATCCATAATGCATGGCGCCAAGGAAAGTACTGTATTAATTACTGATACAGACCGCGCATGCTCATATGTCTTCTGAGGTTTCTGAGCTGCTGCAGTGAAAAGGAAAGTGTTGTTTTGAGAATAGCAGGGATATCTGGAAAACCAGCACGAGGAACTTACATTGGTGCCATGAATCTTTCCTCTGGTACTGCATTGCACAGGCCATTGCAAGCAACACTACTGTCTAATCATCCCTTTCAATCATTCCAGAGAATTGCTAATTATCAATAAATAATCCTTAATGCAGACGTCCGTGACTCGAAGACAGCTTTACCTTTCGCTCAAATGTTGATGCGGAACACCAGTTGAGGGAAATCTTGAGGGGGTAAGCAGTCCACTGGTTAAAGTCAACTCTAGCACTAAAGAAGCTAAAAACCGAAACAACTTGGATGAGTGTATGAATAGCAAGGGTTTAGAGGGATACGGGCCAAATGTTGGCAAACAGGGCTAGATTAATTTAGAAAGTCTGTTCGGCATGGACAAGCTGGACCGAAGGGTCTGTTTCCATGCTGCATATCTATATTACTCCTATAGCTGCAGATGCTGGAAATCAGAAATAGAAAAAGAATTTTGCTGGTAAAGCTCAACAGATCTGGCAGCATCTAAGGAGAAAAGTCAGAGTTAACGTTTCAGGTGTACTGACATCGCAGAACACTAATAAAGATATTTATGGTGTTTGCAGCCAATTATCCCAAGTACGAGCACTTAGTTGCAGGTGTTCCTCAGAATGATGTCCTCAGCCCACCTACTTCCAATCATAAAGTTAGAAGTGTCAATGGTCTCTGATGATTGCACAATGTTCAATACCAAGCACAATTCCTCAGGTCACTAAATTAAAACAAGATGTGAGTAACATTCCATCTTGTGCTAACAAGTGACTTCACACAACACAAAACCAGACAATAAGCTTTTTCAACACTCGAGAATCTAATCATGATCTCTTGACATTCAATGGTATTCCCCATTATCAGCATAGTTGGTTCTCCGCTGAAGAAAAATAATCAGAACATGTGTAGTTTCTGAAACTTACCTGGCAGGGAAGATATCTTGATCTCGAAGGTGGATCCACCAGGACTGGTCTGAGCTGACAAACTTCATAATCAGAAGATTTTCAGATCATCGCTGGATTGTGATTGCAAACAGAACTTGGAGGATCATTGGTTGAGCTGAACTGCAATTGATGGATCTTTTTGCTGGCTCTGCCCTAACGCCAATTCAGTGACCAGCCAACCAGAGCCATCGCCTCTGCTAGTGTATGTGCCCATGACCAGGAGAGGCTGAACCAGCCATTATCTCTCGATGAGCTAACCAAGGCCATCGGGTCCTTAGAAAAGAATAAAACTCCCAGAAGTGATGGCTTACCAAGTTGTATTCAGCTCTGTGGGACTTAATTGGCCAGGACATGCTGGAGGTGTATGATAGTAGGCTTCTGGTAGGAAGCACGTGCCAATCCATGAGGAAAAGTATCATCACTCTCATTGCCACACGGAAGGGGAGAGGAAAGAAATAAAAATTGGTGATCAGTTTCATTGTGGATTGCAGTCCAAAAAATTCTGTCTAAGATCATCGCCAACTGGAGCAGGTCTTCTCTGGGATCGGTGATTCACCCCAACCAGGACACGATGTATAAGACTTACATATACAAGACTATATTTACATATATTTGAGGCATCGGGAGAGACGAATACCTGAAAGGACCCGCATTTAACTTTGACAGAAAAACCTGTCGTTCCCCACTGTGTCTTTGCAGTAGCTGCCCCATAGTCCTGGACCTCGGAACTTGTCAGTCTCTAACACTGGGTTAAGGTTAATTCCTTGCTCTGGAAGATGAAAAAGTTTTGGAAATACCAAAGAGCATCTTTCACTGCATTGGATGGGCAGGATGATCTCTGAAAGCCTTGCATTCCTCAGGGATATATTCCCCTATGTTCAGGGCTCAGGGTGTGGACACCTCCCTCATCAGCCTGCACCAGGAAAAAACCTTTGACTGGACATTGCACATCCACTTGTGGGATGTGTTCTCCAAAATGGACTTTGGGGAGGGAATCTGCAATTTATCCAACTGCTCTACATCAACACTGTTAGTGCAGTCACAATCAATGGTGGGAATTATAAAGCTTCCAATCAGATCTGGAGGCAGACAGGGCTGCCCATCCTCTCCTGCCTTGTTTGCGTGTTGTATAGAGCACTTTACTGAGTCCATCAGGAAGGATGAGAGCATGAAGGGGGTGTCTATTCCAGGCAGAGGCTTGCAGGTCAAAGTCTCCCTGTACATGGATGATGTTACCATTTTTTGCTTGGACCAGTTGTCAGGGCATGGACTCATGAGCATCTGCAATCAGTTTGAACTGGCCTCAGGAAGCCAAGGTAAATCAAGGCAAGTGCGAGGCCATGTTTTTTGGGAACTGGGCTGACCAATCCTTTATCCCCTTTGAGGTAAAGACATTTTATCTGAAGATGCTGGAAATATGGGTTTGGAGGGACTATGTTATACACAAAATCTTGGGGAGCAGTGCATCACTAAGGTGAGGCAGAAACTGAGCTTTTGACACAGGTCTGGCTCATTTCCTGAACCTGCATTGTTGCAGTCACCCAAGCCATCTTCCACTTCAATTGAAAGTCTAAGATGGACAGTGACCACAGGATCACCATGAATAAAGCTCTGGATTCTACGATTCAATGAAAAGATGCTACCCTCATTCTGATGGTCATCTGTGTATGGCTGCATTAAGCTGTAGAGCCTCGGTACACAAATACGAAGTGTCATAGCATATGGAGGGTCTACCTGTGAAGGATAGGATTGGCCTTGTTGCCTTTGAACAGTCCAAGTATTTGGACCATTCTGAATCACCTGTCCTTCATGGAAATATTAGCAAAGAGAAAACATCTTTGAGCATCAGACAGTGGACAGCACATAGTATCCTTGAGAATCTGTGGGAAAAGGAGAGGGTGCATCGTGTCAAATTGTTCCCTGAGCAAACTGTCAAAGTCATTTGGCAAAATTCCTCATCATCAAAACATTTCACCAAGCACCAAGATGTCATTTGGCCAGTGGTGAGAAGGGCATTACCTGTGAGATTCTTTTTGTACACGCAGATTCTCTACGCCATTGCATGTTGCCCTCAAAGTGGCTGTGGCTGGGTAGAAACTGTTACAAATGTCCATTTGGAATGTGCCTTTGCAAAGAAAGTCTAGAAAAAGGTGCAGTGATTTTTGGTGTGGTTCATCCCAAGCAGCTCTGTGATGCAGCACTCTTTGCTCTCTGGTCTGTTCCTCAGGATGCAGATCAAGACAAACACCAACTGTGCCTGAAAGACAATCAGGTGAAAAACACTCTATGGTATACCCAAAACTTGTTGGTCTTCCAGCGCAAAGAATTGACCTCAACCAAGTCTTGCAGACTGACAAATTCCAAGGGCCAGGACTACATACTGAAGCTGGGGCACCTGCTGGCAAGGCACAGTGGGGAAAAACAGGTTTTCTGTCAAGTTAAATGGGGTCTGTTCAGTTATTGGAACCTCCTGAGGCCTCAAATAGTGGTAAATACAGCCTTGTACAACTAAACATGCCTTTGATCTGTTTGCTGGATAGATTCAAATGCCAATGTTTTGTTTGTTTCTTTTAACGCTACTATTCAGAACCAAGCTGCTATAGTGACTATGTATCAATACAAAGTTATTTTGATGACTCAAGTATATTTTAGAAATTTTAAAAAATGTTCATTCCAAGGTCCAAGACTATGTGCTGAGATGCACCAAAGCTTGGGGCAGGTACTGACAAGGCGCATTGGGGAAGTCTACCATCTAGGGTTTTTCTCAAGTCAAATTGACATCTGTTCAATTATTGGACCTTTCTGGTGCCTCAAATGCATGAAAATATAGTCCTGCGTAAGTAAGAAATGCCTTGGGTTTGTTTGTTCTATATACGTATAGTCCGTACCCCTCCACATTCAACACTCCCTAACTTCAAACTAATGTAATCTTTGTTTGACAGCAGCTATCTCAGTGGCTGTCAGAACATTTATATTTCAGAGCAGGGCAGTTGATGCCTATGTAAAGGGCTGTGGCTTTTCACTTCAGTTGGCTCCATATCTCTGAAGAAGACCTGATCAGTATCGCCTTTCACAAATGTGGAACTCAATCCTTTCATCGAACAAAGGGCAGGAGTTGCAGTCTGAGAGATTATCACTCATTGGAAAAATCCAGCCTACAGTTTCTAATACTGAAATTTGATGAAAGGCTACAGATCTGAATTGTTAATACCGTTCCTTTTCTGACAGATACTGCCAGACCTGCAAGGTATTTCTAGTATTTTCTGTTTTTACTTCAGATTTTTAGCATCCATTTAGATTTATTTCAGTTCCTAAATCTAGTTTTGCTACATCTTATGACTACTTTCCTTGTCAGCAGTTCTCTCGTCTTCCACTTACTATTTTAGAACATCCTTTGGACACAAGCCAGCTCATCTGCTTTAATTTGAATTATTTTATTCTGTCCCATCAGCTTTCTGACTTTATCACTAATCTCAGCCTATGATACTATATGTTTTGTATTCTAATTTCTGCTCAATCTCACAAAGTTTATTAATGTCTGCTCTACACTTCTGTCCCAGCAGTTTTTCTTTACATTTTATTTTCTGTGTTGATCACAGAATGATAAAAGCTTTCCAATTCAGCAGTTTAATTTGCTTTTCCTTCTGGAGCCTTTTAAAATATTCTGATATTTCTAAACAAAAAGATATGATGTTGAAGCTTTTCACCTTGCACTCATCAGGACAGATTAAGAATACTAAATTTCAGAGGAAGCAACAACTTATATTGCATGTGTTAAAGGTGCTGATTGTTATGGCTCACCGTAAGCATATTTATATACATTTAAGTGCATACATCATCAAGCATGTGACCTAAGGCTATGAAGACCTCATACTCCAACTTAATTTGGATAATTTAAAGCATGAAACTGTACGATAATCATGCTTCTAAATTAATGTGATTACGGGGCAACTTCTTCACACAGAGGGTGGTACATGTGTGGAATGAGCTGCCAGAGGAAGTGGTGGAGGCTGGTACTATTGCAACATTTAAAAGGCATTTGGATGAATGGGAAGGGTTTGAAAGGGATATGGGTCAGGTGCTGGCAGGTTGGAGTAGATTGGGTTGGGATATCTGGTCAGCATGGACAGGTCGGACCAAAGGGTCTGTTTCCATGCTGCACATCTCTAGGACTCTGAGTATTAAGCCCAGGCACACGTCACTGAGGACTGTAGTGTTTGCAAATGATAGTTGTAATAACTGTCTGATTAATTCTTGAAAATGACAATCCAGTTTATTTTATTATGGGAGATAATAGAAGGATTGCCACATCAGGTAAATCGCCTGCTGCAGGTACCCACATTGAGTAGCTGAGAAGTTGGCTCTGATAAGTTGAGAAATCGCTATAGAATATACCAGGGAACTGCTGTCCAATGTGCTTTTGCTTAAGTCAAAAAGGCTCAATGCCTGGGCAAGTGCCTTATTCTTGTAGAGGACAGCTCCCTGAATGTGAATGCATGTAAAACAGTTGCTGGTGGAAAAGATTAATTGGGGTCCGTTTTGCATTCCAGGACCACCCGGAGTAGTAAGCAGTTTTATAAAACATAAGGAGGGTAGTCCGAGGCACTGACCAAATTATTTAAGAAATAATAGTCTTTATTTTCAACAATTACAGTCACTACCTTGGTCAGTTGACTGACATACCATTGAAGATCATCACAAGCATCAGTAACCATACTGTTAATTATATAAGGCATTTATACAAGTCCAAAATTAAGGTGCAGTTGACCAAACTCGATCCTTGTTCATCAAGGTTTTAAATGTTCAAATATGGTAGCAAACTGCTCGACAAACTGAAGTATTCTGCAACAATAACATGTTCCCTTTTAAAATAGTGGATGAATGTACTTTCAGCTGATTAAAAAAAAGAGAGAACTTTGGGAAATGCAGTGGGCTGAACAGAACTCTTCCTCCTCTCTCAATTTGCCATGCACAAATTCACTCCTAAAGCTGCCAGCTGTACTGGAATATATCAGGTTAGAAGTCCATCGAGCTGTGGGCCAGGTAGTCCTTCCGCCCAATGTTGCTGACCTGCTTTGTCTGCATGGCCTCCAGTTTCGGACAGTCCGTGATACGATGACCCAAACCACCACAGAAGGTACAGCCCCTTTCACCTGCACAAAGAATCAGGATTCCACACGAATTAGCAAATATTTTTCCATCAGATTTCTCTGGAGTTCATGCAGCAGTTTAAATACTGCCTACACCACAAAATCCTTCTCAGAAACATCCGCTTCACAGGCAGTACTCACCATTAGCAGCATGACTAAATCTAAAAGTCGCAATCAATCATCAGGCTCTTACTGAGTAATTATATCAATGAGAAACACAGACACTTATGCAACAGCCTTAAGCTGCCTCAAGCCACAAGGAAAGGATGGGCAGGTTGGCAAGAGGTGTGGAGAATGTTGCAAATAGTGGGAAAGCACAATGGTGAATAAAACGGTTGAGAGATGGTGGTGGTGGAAAGCATGAGAGGGGCTGGTATATTTGGTTGGAATAGAGTCATCAAGAGTGAGAGACAGGTTTGGCACCAAAGATAATGTTGGTCAGAAGGGTGTCATTTGTTTGGGAGGGATTCATTAGCAAATCTCATGTAAAACAGCTTTCTTAACAATGTGTTCCTTGCTCCTCAGTATGGAACCCAAAATATTCAGTGGACACGTTTGAACAAAAAAGAGAAAAATATATAGTTGAAATGCAATCAATTTTTTGGGGGTACTTCATCAGTTATTCCCAGACAATTAGATAAGGAAAGGGTCTCAAATTAAACATTAGAAGGCAATTAGATCTGTAAATTTCCTTTCTCAGGCAGATCACCAGACCAACTCTACAGGCAGGATGTATTGTTTCAAATTATGCCAGAATTATGAAGCATGACATTACAATTCTTCGTTTTAGCTGAGGGTGCAAGAGAACTTTTGAGCAGCAGCCAAAGTGTTTTCTGCAAAGGGATCAGAGGAAAACAAAGAAACAAGCAGTTTTCATGACTGGTTTCATTAACTCATTAGCAGAGACCAGCCAGTATGTAGAACCTGTACAGATACCAGGAAAAAAATTAATTTTGAAAAATTCAGATCTTCTGAAGTGTGAAATGAAGCTGTCAGACTTCACCTGGAAATAAGCTGCTCTCAACACAGCCCAACTGTACACCACACAAAGTCCAGTATCTCTTGGAATCTTATTTTGCATAGAATAACTGCTATGTTTCTGTACACTTGAACAGATGTGATGTGTGGTTATGGTGCAAGACATCATTTTCAGCTTTTCCAAGTTGGACATCTGAAAGGTTAAGCTGCTTTACCATTTATAGCCAACATACCTCCAATATCCAGCATAGTCTCATCTCCTGTTTGAAGGACTTGAAGAACAGGTGGGACTTTCTGCTTAGCTTCCAGCAACAGAGCCTTCAAGTCCATCAAAACCGACTCATCTGTAAAACATATGCAAGTAAGCCTTACAAACACAAAAATGCACTGATACACAGTTAAAACATACATCTCAAGTCTTTTTTTTTACCATCAGGGTATTTAATATGTATAAAAGTTTGCCTAATGCAACAAATGTGACAACAACCAAGCAGAGCTACTGTACAAACTACCCACAGGTGTTTAAATATTTATATACCCTTGGCCACAGTCAGCTCCACAAAAACTGGCTAACATCAAGCAATACTCATTTTTCACGAGAATAATCTTTCCATCAATCGAGATACAAAAGAGTGCAGGCTGAAAGTGTGTGCCGGCATTGCAACCAAAACTGATTCTGTCCATGCTGTGTGTTCACATACATGCAATGTGTAATGCGAGACAGAATGTCAGAGTAGAAGCCCTTGCCCTCCTAAGTCCTTGGTCATTGCATCTCTTCCTTACCAGCCAGGCCGAGAGCAGTGACTTAGCCAAGAATGGAAAATGCACCAAGGGCAGTGATTATATGAATGAAAGCATTCAAATTAAATAAATTCATACCTTCATTAGAAATGAATTAAGTCTGTTCAATTGTTTCTGAGTGTTGCATTCACTCATTTCCTATTTGCTGGAGAGCACAATGTGTTTTATTACCCATAATTAATCCAAAAGAGATCAGTCAGCTCAGTTGGCTGGATGGCTGGTTTATAATGCAGAATAACATCAACAGCATTGGCTCAATTTTCACACCAGTTGAAAGATGAATAAAGAAAAACTTACCACATGCTTTGTTGATGAATGTTGTGGCTATCCCTGTTTTGCCTGATCGTCCAGTACGTCCAATTCTATGAACTGAATATAACGGATGTGTTCAGAATTAAGGGATTTTCAGAAACAAAGTGACTCAGACATTGGAAGACACTTCATCAATACAAAGAGCAGCAAGTGGGAAAGGGAACTGAGTGATGGAGTTTATTTGAATTTGACTTGCCACATTCTGACATCTAAAACATTATATGTTGAATGTATGTTCATGTACCCAAGGTTGGCTTCAGTGAAATCCCCAGGGAGCTGTGCATTAAGCTCCACTTATACCATTAAGCATAGTGATCTCCTAATCGCTAATTTACCAAAGGTTGCAGTTATGATGAAAATGCCACATGGTATAGAGCAGAGGGCCTCCTCCAGCTCCGTGGACGTAATTAAACAGCAGACAAAACACAGGTGCAATTGACTAAACTGACATTCGACAAAGAGGGACCCAATAACTGATATGTTCACAGATGCACCTTTAGAATAAGGAACTTTTCTTACCATAATTCTCAATCTCTTCAGGCATATCATAGTTAATCACATGTTGAATATTTGGAAAGTCCAAGCCTTTTGAAGCTACATCAGTTGCCACGAGAACATCTTTCTTCCCCTCCCGGAATGCCTCAATGGCTTTTGTCCGTTCTTCCTGGTCTAGGAACAAATCATATTAGGTTGTTCAATCAGTTGCTATAAAGCTGTAGTATTAGGCTGAGCTTATGCTCATTGTCAATCTTCCCTGGCACATTCTATCATACACAAGCCTGACGTAATTCAATATGAGCAATTTTTTTTTATTTGCTCAAGGGCTAAGTCAGTATTTATTGTCCATTTTTAATTGTTGAGTCAATCACACTACATGGATCTGGAGTCACATACAGGTTAGTCCAGGTAAGGATGACAGATTTCTTTCCCTAAAAGGACATTAGTGAATCAGATTGTTTTTTTCCAACAATTGACAATGGTCATCATTAGACCCTTAATTTCTTTACTGAATTAAAATTCCACCATTTGCCACAACAAGATTTGAACCGGGTTCCCAGGAATTAGCTGACTTTTCTGGATTAATAGTCTAGCAATCATATGACTAGATCACTGGCTCCCTGAAAATAAATCAAACCCTGAGATCGATTTGATGAAGAATGGAAGACTTTCAAACTTAGCAACAAAATGTGTATTAATATTGCATTTGCAACATAAAATAGGGAAGGATAATAAGTGTTGTCCAACTAGTAACACCTACATTCCATGAATATTTCTTTAAAAATCCCAAGAAGCCTCACAGGCATGTTATCAAACAATATTGGACACAGGAGCCATGCGTTAAAACACATGACAAAGTGCACGGTCAAAGTGATAGGTTTTCATGTAATGTCTTAAAAGGAAGAGAACTTGACAGATAAAAGGAAGAGAACAGAATAGAGAAAGAAAGAGCATAGGAAGGGAACTTCACAGCTTAGGGCCTTCGTAGTTGAAGATACAGCCATCAATGGTGGAACAATTAAAATTAGGGTTGCTCAAGTAGCCAGAATTAGAGCAGCACAGCTATCTCTGAAGGCTACATACAGAGCTGGAGAAGATTACCAAGCCTGAGGGTGAGGTGATGGAAATATTGGAAACAAGTTAAAAATTGCTCAAAAACAAAAATTGCTGACTTTGTATCTCCTTTTAGCAATATTTAAGGATAAAAGTATTAAATTTGTGCTGTTTAATAGGAAGGAGAAAGTGAGGTCTGCAGATGCTGGAGATCAGAGCTGAAAATGTGTTGCTGGAAAAGCATAGCAAGTCAGGCTGCATCCAAGGACCAGGAGATTCGACGTTTCGGGCATAAGCCCTTCTTCAGTTTCCTGAAGAAGGGCTTATGCCCGAAACGTTGAATCTCCTGGTCCTTGGATGCTGCCTGACCTGCTGCGCTTTTCCAGCAACACATTTTCAGCACTGTTTAATAGGAAGCCAAGCTAAGGAAGTGAGCACAGGAGCGATGGTGAATGAGAATTAGTGCAAATTATGATATGGGTGGAACGACTTTGTTTACCCAACTTTCTGAAGGGTTGAAGAGGAGACAACAACCAAGGAACCACAGCACTAACCAAATCCAAAGCTAAAGGAGGTGTGAATGAGGGTTTCAGTGTCGATGAGTTGAAGTAGGGATGGAGATAGGCAATATTAAAAGTGGAAGTTGATAATGTAAGGATTAAGTAAATAGAGGGTAAAAAATTCAGGGTCAATTAGAATGCAAAGGGTGTAAACAGGAAGTTTCAGTCTCAGACCTTGCCAGAGAGAAGGAAAAAGCAGGGTTTTCTAGTGGAAACCAAAAAAAAACCATCAGTCTTCATGCAGTTTCAGACCAAGCTAAATTCTGATAATATACCCAAATACGCACTATTTTGCGCATGATCTATGATGTGCATTTAAATAAATTTCCCATGCAGGTACATTCTCTTCAGAAACCCTAGATGTGGAAATGGAAATTCCAATAAGCTTCCTCTTAAATTATGGTGGGCTATGGAAAAAACACCAGGAAATACCCAAACAACATCTTTCACATACAGCTGTTCATCATACAACTGTACAATATTTAAAACATAACCTTTCATTTTTTGCAGTATAACTATAAAATATAATACACAGTCTTCTATAACATAACCATAGATGAGCATGGCACAACACAAAGTGATCTTAAATTTTTTTGCAGCAAGGAATCATACAAATATAGCACATTTTATAATCTATAGTAAAAATATTTAACGTCATTTGTATGCATGTTTTCATATTTCCTGGTGACTCAAGACACTGTAAAGTCCCTCATCCCTCCACTTGCCTCATCTGCTAAGATTCAGGCTTCACTGACCTCGAGCTTGACCCTCAGCTTCATGCTGATACCTGCCAAATTTGATTTGGATTCCACTCCTCTACCACAGGGTCACCCAGATCCTGCAGGTCCACCAAGTGGCTCTGAGCACAGCGTGCCCTTAAGTGGGAAGAGTGGGGGAGATCCAAGATGGCGGCGACTCAGCAAGTCTGAGTCTACAGAGCCCTTCCCAAAACCTGGGAAAAGTGGGTTTCCTGCCCCCACCACACTTGCCAAACCACCCAAAAAATTTCTTTAATCTTAATTAGCTGCTGAATATTATATTTAAATAGTCTAATACTGAGTGGATAATGAGTAAATCAAAGGGACCCCGCAGCTCTCAGAAAACAAAGACCCCTCCTCTCCTCCTGCTGCAGCTGATGTAAAAACAGGCCTTATAGAGATGATTGATAGATTGGAATCGACACTCGTCCATTTCATCGCAGAATCCCGACAGCGATGGAATGCATTCGAAGAAAAGCTGCAGAAACAGAATCAAACTATTGGAGAATTACAGGGCCGAGTGGAGGGGGCGGAACTAAAGGCCACGACCTCCGAGGCTGCAGCTCAAACAGCTGCAGAACAGGTGCGAACCCTGGAGCAGAGAATCAGGGCCTTTGAAATCTACATGGATGATATTGACAACGGAAATCGGAGAAAGAATATTCGGTTGCTGGGCCTTCAAGAACAAGAAGGGAAAGGACAGTTAGCAGCATTTCTGGAGCGATGGCTGCCCCAGCTTTTAAACCTGGGGGCTGAAACTGACCGGGTAAGGGTGGAGTGGGCCTACCGGGTCGCAGTACGCGGATCTGGCCCAAACCAGCGCCCACGCCCGGTCCTGTTCCGGCTGCAGAGTTATAGGGAGAGGCAGATACTCATGGATGCCTCCAGAAAGCTTGGAAAGGATCCTAAAGCTATGATTCATGAAGGATCCAAGATTATGTTATTTCAGGACTTCTCCCCGGCTTTGGCACGAAGAAGGAAGGCGTTTGATGAGGTGAAGAAATGTTTAAGGGACTTAGATATTCAATACACCTTACGCTACCCAGCGACGTTATGCTTTACCCACGAAGGATCCGAGTATAATTTTAGATCATCGGAAGAGGCCAAGAAACTTTTAGACTCGGTTAAATAAATCGTAAGAGACAATTTATGTTGGCTTGCCTCTCCCACACTCCGTGGGGAGAAATGGATACTTTATTCTACTTTACTTTTGCCTCTGGGAGCGGGGTTGTCTTCCTTGCTATGTTATTATACTTAACTGTAATCTGTTGGAGTTGTAATTTTATAGTTATGTGTGTTTGTACGTGGCATTGATGCTATTAGATATACTCAGGTATGGGTGGGGAGGGGTGGGGGTGCGGCGCTCACTGTTAACTCTAGCTCGGTATTATATCTAAATCCTATTAAGAAGCGCCCGGGTCGAGGGTGGGACACTGTTTGGGAGAGGATATGGTGGAACGTTGGAAAGGTAGTAAGGCCCCCTGAGAACAAGGGGGAAGATCTCCATTCAAACATGTTTAATTTTTTTTTGTTTGTTCTTATTGTTTGGAAATAGCTTCCTTTTTATCATACTGTTATGAGTGTATTAGAGAACATTTTCTCTTATTTGAAGGATGTAAGCGACTCAACTATACACTCTGGATGATTGTGGATTAGTTGAATTTTGATGATTATATATTTAAGATCTATTTTTATATTAATGTTTGTGCTTGAAAATTCTGCTTATTTTTGTAAATTTGTCAAAATGTTAAATTCCCAATAAAAATATCTATAAAAAAAAAAGTGGGAAGAGTGATGGCTTTCCAAAGTTTGGTCTCACAATTACCATTGGTAGTAATTTTTCCAGACTTTGCAAGACACTCTCCTCCCAGCTTTGGTCACATTGCAAGCAAAGATGAGTAAAAAATTAAAATGGCAGAATTTCTTTAGCTAAAAGTTGGACTTCCATCACATGGTTGAAATTTCTCATCCTAGGATAAAATACAGTCATTATCTTCACTTCTTCTCTACACTGAAGTGTTTCAGAGTCAATAAATATCTTTTGTTTGCACAGTTACAGTCTGAATTCCATTTTTTGGAAGTATAGGCTGACCCAACTCATTCTTCTTCTCATCTCTCCCAAAGGAGATGCCTAGTGGAGTGCAGACCTGAGGATAGACAGTCAGTGTTGGATCTTACCTTTTCCCCCATGTATAGCAACAGCCTCCACACCCTTCAAGAGCAGGTATTCATGAATCGCATCCACATCAGCTTTCTTCTCCGCGAATATCAATACCTAAAATGTACATCAATGCTGGCCATTAGACACTAATCTTCTCAAGTTTCTGTTCTCTTCATTTGGGCACAATTTCTCAGGAATTCACAACTTAAGTAAAAATACATACTTCCTGGACAAGTTTCTGCAGTGGAGAATGGAAAGCAGAAATAGAAGCTTTTTTGCATTCTCAGAGAAAGCTCAGACTACTAGTTTGGGCACACAAACACTTTATTATTTAAAACCTGATCATTCTACTTTCACAATCATACACATATATACATATAGCTATAAAGTTATACAGCATGGAAACACACCCTTCAGTTCAACTTGTTCGCAGTGACCAGATATCATAAAATGATCTATTCACATTTGCCAGGAGTTGGCCCACATCCCTCTAAACCCTTCCTATTCATATATCCATCCAGATTTTGTTTTATACATTGTAACTATACCAGCCTCCACCACTTCCTCCAACAGCTCATTCCATACACCTTCTGCATGAAAAGGTTGCTCATTAGATCCCTTTTATATCTTTCCCCTCTCACTCTAAATCTATGTCCTCTAGTTTTGGACTTCCCCACCCCAGAGAGAAGACTTGGATATTCACCCTATCCATGACTTTTGTGATTTTATAAACTTTTCTAATGTCACCCCTTAGCCTCCAATTTTCCAAGGAAAATATTTTCAGTCTCTCTCAATAGTTCAAACCCTCCAATCCGAGCAACATCCTTGTAAATCTTTTCTGAACCCTTTCAAGTTTCCCAACATCCTTCCTATAACAGGGAGACCAGAATTGCATGCACTATTCCAAAAGCAGCCTCACCAAAGTCCAACACAACTGCAACATGACATCCCAACTCCTGTACTCAATTTCTGACCAATGAAGGCAAGCATAACGAATGCTTTCTTCACTACCCTGTCTACTTGCGACTCCACTTTCAAGGCATTATGCAACTGCATCCCCTAGATCTCTTGGTTTGGCAACAATCGCTAGGGCCCTACCATTAACTCTGTAACTCCTACACTGATTTTTCTTAGCAAAGTGCAATACCTCACATTTATCCGAGTTAAACTCCATCTGCCATTCCTCAGCCCATTTGATCAAGGTCCCAATGTATTCTGAGATAACTTTCTTCACTCTCTACTACATCACTAATTTTAATGTCATCTGCCAACTTACTAATCACATCTTTTTTACACATGCACAAAATACTTTACAAATACAACCACAGAGCTAAGTATACATAAATAAGCAAAAAAGAAAATCATTTTTCTGCAAGGTGCACTGTAGCACTTGCTTACCCTCATTTCACAGAATCTTTCAAATCACAATTTATATATCTCAGAAGGACAAGGGCAGCTGATTTGTGAGAATTCCACTAACCTCCAAGATTCCTCCCCTCTCACTCCCAAGTTATACACCATACACATTAAGCTCTCAATATGTCCTGACATCTTCAAAGATCATACATGTGAATCCACATATCCTAACGGTCAGCAAAACTTCCTGGGGAGATACAGCAGTATAACTTCTGTATAGGTTGGAGTTCTCTCAACTCTTCAATAAAACACTCACTCCCAAGACAGGTACAGCAGCTTCAATACTCAACTGAAGACCATCGGTCAGCAACATATTCTTCCTATGCCTGAGAGTTGACAGATGCATCCCACACTGGATACAATAGGGAATATTTGTGTATAGTGCCATAATGCTCATCAATTACTGAGTGGAATGGTTCATGACGCAAAAGGGTTAAACCACCAAACTGGATTAGAGTGAAATGGTGAAGTCATTTACCGGAGGTGGAGTTTTCTGCAGACACTCCAGCAAGTACACCATCTTAGCCTCTTCCTTCACATATTCAACTTCCTAAAGATAAGAGGACATTAGCTTGTCATTCATTTTGACCAACACTCGAAAGATGTACACTGAAGGAAGAAATAACATCACAGTGGCTTAAAGTTTTTAGTACAAACAGACCACTATCCAACTCCCTTGTAATCTTCAAGCCTCAACATCAGTTTGCTAAGGAGAATTTTTTTTTATTCATTCACAGGATGAAGACATCACTGGCTAGGACAGCATTATTACCAATCCGTTATTGCCTAGTGGGCAGTTGAGAATCAAGCACATTACTTTGGGTGTAGAGTCACATGCAGGACAGACCAGACAAGGATAGCAGCCTCCTTCCATCAAGGACAATAGTGAACCAGATGGGTTTTCCCAACAATCGACAATGGATTCATGGTCATCATGTGCAGCTTAATTACAGATTTTTTTTCACTGAATTCAAATTCAACCATCTGCCATGGTGCGATTTGAACTTGCATTCTGAGAACATCACCTAAGTCTCTGGATTAACAGTCTAGTGATAATACCACTAGACCGTTGCCTTCCATTCTGTACCAGTATGTGCTGTGTAGAATATTTCAGAATCACAGGTTATGTAAAGAACTGAATAAACCTTACACACCACTCCCTAAATTCTCTCAAAAATTTTAGTGTGAATGCAAAAAATCACAATGTCATCTTAAAGAATATACAGTTCTGAAAGAGATGCTTAGCTCCTCAGGGATGAATGGACTGGTGACAGAGCCATATTATGAAAGTCATGATGTAGAGGGTGCCAATGTTGGACTGGGTTGGACAAAAATCACACGACATCAGGTTATAGTCCAACAGGTTTATTTGAAAATACAAGTTTTCAGAGCCTCGCTCCTTCCTCAAGTGCTAGTGAGAGAGACCTCACGCCAAAAATGCATTGTCTGACCTGAGATGTCACTTCTCTTATACTGACAAAATCTTAAGTTATCTCAGGACAGTGACTTGAAAGAAATTCTGAGATTTGCATATCAATCAATCAAAGCCTGCATCTCCATTCTAACTGATTAAAGATTTAACCTCTGTCTTAGTTGTGTTCAATTTGTTCACATCAGTTGTGTGACTCTTTTTTCTTTTTCTTATAAGTTCTGTGTGTAAGGTCTCCCTCTGGTACTAGCACCTGAAAAAGAAGCAAGGCTCCAAAAGCTTGTGTTTTCAAATAAACCTGTAAATACTGCAAAAAGACGGACAATCTATATTTGGGACACAGCCAGAATTTGGCATGATCTTACAACGAATGACCTCAAGTCAGCAGGCAAGGACATGATCTGGAGATTTGGAAACATGTGTCTGTTAATTTATTGGCCAAAATAATCATTTGGCAACAAGCACCAAGAAGGACAGAAAGAAGCAAGCAAGAATAAAAATAATAGGACTGGAGAGTAGCACCGACGAAAGACAGGATTGGAAGATGTAAGAGAAGTGTACAAGACCAGATTGTGGAGGGTGCCAGATAATTGAGGTCATGGGACAGGAAGAGGAATGAAAAGTAGAAAACAGAATGAAAGAAAAAGGCATGTAAAATTATCACCTAAACTGGCCTGAAGAAATTGTTGAGACCTAATGGAATGTGGGAACAGGTGATGAACACATTAATTCAGGAATGATTTGGCGCAAATTGGCTATACGAGGAGCTAGTAGTCACCGGGGTGAGTTTTATGGAGTGTGGTTAAGTAAAATAAAGCGCTCATTACAAGTGTGGGCTTGAACTTGATTTGAATATGCATTTTTTTTTGTATAACAGAGAAAAGAGTCAATGAATGACTTCCAAAATAAAGTCATTATTATTTGTTAAATATATTTCTTATTCATGAAAGTTCATGAAGGATAGGTCATAACCTAGTGGTACTATTACTAGATTATTAATCCAGAGGCCCAGGTAATTTTCTGGGCATCTGGATTCAAATCCCACCATGAAAGATTCAAGAATAATCTGGAAGTAACAGTCTAGTGATGACCATGCTAATTGTCAGGGATAACCCACCTGGTTCATTACTGTCCTTTGTCGGGAAGGAAATCTGCCTTCTTAACTGACCGAGAGTGACTCCAGACCCATAACTATGTGGTTGACTTTTAATCCCCTCTGGGCAATTAGAAATGGGCAATTAATGCTAGTTCAATGACATCCATGAATGAATTTCCTAAAAATGATGTTGACTGTGGAATAAATGTTGGCTTGGACTCCTATGTTCTTTGAAATTATACCACTTGAGAGAAGAGGAGACCCTTGGTTTAAAATCTAGACTTTGCGCTTAAGGCCCTAGATTGGAGCTGATCCCATGAGTTTTGACTCAAAAAGGATGAATTAAAGGTCTCAAATTGACACCCACTCAACTAAGCCAGAATTAAAACTGAAATAATACAACTTCTTTATTTAGCAAAGAGAAAATAACAGAGAATTTTCTGGAATAATACACAATGAGCTGGAAACTCTTAACAGATGATGCAGCATCTGTCAAGACAAGTTAACCTTTCACGTCAAGGACCTTGCACCACATTTACCTGAAAGATTAATTATGTTTCTTGCTCCACAGATGCTATCAGACATGCTGATCATTTCCAGAATGTTCAATTTTTACCTCAGAAGTTGAGAGGAATGAGAACATCAAGTTCCTCGGAGCATCGATAACCAACCTGTTTTGGTCTTCCCACACTAATGTGATGGTCAAGGGGCACAACAATATCTCTTCTTCCTCACGCAACTCAGGAAATTGAGCATGTCCCTCACCAATATTCACAGATGCATCATAGACAGCATAATATCTGGTACGACACCTGCTCTGCCTTGGACGATAAGGAAGTTGTGTGCACAGCCCTGACCATCATGAAAACTAACCTTCCATCCAGACAGTCCATTTACACTTCTCACTGCCACAAAAAGGCTGCCAACATTAAAGACACCTCCCACCCCAAAAATGCTCTCCCACATCCTCTTCTGTCAGGCAGAAGGTATAGAAGTTGAACACGTGCACCAACAGGTTAAAGAACAGCTTCTTTCCTGCTATTATTAGACTGATGAATGAACTTTCTAATTTCAAATAATGTTGATCTTGTTCATGTTGATCTTGCTTCACACACTTCCTCTGCAGTGTAACCTGTCTGCCTCACTCTGTCCAAGCACCCTGTGCTATGTATGTCTTTGCTTACCAAATGGATCTGCCAGTACTGCTTGCAAATAAAGCTTTTCATTGTACCTAGGTATATGTGACAATAAACCAAATGAAATGATTTCTAGCATCCACAGTATTGTGTTTTTGGAATATAGGAAATCTTCTTCTGACAATTTGATGTGGGGGGGGCTACTTTAAATATCTGTCAAATCTAAACTGTTCAGTTGAAGCTCAGAGTAAAGCAATTGTCTGTTCTCTGAAAAGGATTCTCTTGAATCCCTTAGTTTTATACAAGCTCACAGATTAGCATAATTTCTCCACCTCACCTGGATTACATCGAGACTGGCAGCGCCTGCTCGACCAACGTTGATGGTGATGGGCTTCACAAGGGCACTCTTGGCAAAGTTCTGAATCTTTTTTGGCATGGTAGCACTGAAAAGCAGAGTTTGGCGCTGGCCCTTTGTGAAGGCATAAACAGAGATCATGATGATTCATAAAAAGCTTTAAAACTTGACAGAGCACTCCAATAGTTAAATAACAAAATCAAAGCTCTTTACCTCTTCCCTCTTGTCCAATAGAAATCACCATCTCTTTTCAGGGGTTAGTTTTATATTCCAACAGCAACTGGTACATACCCACTGTTGTTATGGCCTTTTGATCCATTTAGGAAGGGTCAAAGATTTTTTTTCTACAAATTTTTCTTCTCCCATGATGAAAGTAAACAATCCTAGATGAGATCACTAAACTTACCTGCATAAACATAGCATTCAGGGAAATATAGGGCTCAGGATGTGGAGTAATACTTTAACTAATGGTGTGCATGGGGGACAACTTGCACCAAGACAACATAACCAAGTCAAGGTAATAGCCAGCCTCAAAAGTCCAGGGAAATAACCAAGCTGCCACTCTAGATAACTAGCAATTCCCACCAGACAGCGTTTCACCTGATTAGGGTCTAATTCTGTCACGGTTCCCTTCTCCCTTGTTGAATGTTCTGCCATCATCAACTATCTGACCTCAGGTGCCAGTTGCCCGTATGATTTTAAATGGCATCAGTCAGTATAGAGGGAAAGATTGGGAAAGCAAACAGAGGGAATGATGTTGGAGTTAAAACAGGTACTGTATGGTCTCGACATACTTTACTAACACCATCAAGTTTCCATCTGGATTTTCAGGAGTGTGCATGTCTCTGGCGGTGGAGTGGTGTTCTTAGTAGGAATGGTATGTACAATTCAATGTACCCATCTTTATTTTATTCTAACATTTGCTTCATTAAGCCTGTCTCAGTTTAGTACCACAGTAAACCTTTCATCAGTTTATCACATAGCCATGATACTCACAACATTACTGGGAAAAATGACTAGAGTCAACTGTCACCTTAAAGTAGGAGAAGATTGTGCGAATGTCCTCCTCGAAACCCATGTCAATCATTCTGTCTGCTTCATCCAATGCCAAGTACCGACAGATATCCAAACCTACCATCTTTTTCTGCAGAAGATCCATCAGGCGACCAGGAGTGGCAACCATCATGTGTACACCTCTGCAGAATGACAAATGTCAGGCTATAAAACATATCAATTGATAACAGCACTGAGACATTTACTCCCCAGGACAAAATCCAAGTCAACTTCTTGAAACCCATGGTGCAAGAGGTGTTGTCCATTAGTAGCCATTGAGCCATCACTCAAAACAGCTAACATCTCCTCACCTACAGTATTTCAACATTGTTCAGCCTGACTGACTGCAACTGATGACCGTTCATCTCCTTAGCTCAACCAACATTTAGGAAACTGTTTTGATGAAAACAATGGGATAACTTATGTGAACTTCAGTTTCCTACATTTTGAGTTAACAGAGGTAGCCTACTAATAAGAACTATGGTAAGGTATAGCCCAGGATGCCATTCAGAACATTAGGTCTGTGTTAGCTCTTTGCAAGAGCAATTGCTGACTGCTTCAAGTATTTGTCAAACTTATCGTGATGCAACTGTCCCTAATTCCATGCTCCATGATAAATCATTCCATCCAAAAAGACCTCTTCAAACCTCTCTTCTCACTCCAGGGATATAACTTTGAACTGACAATTCCATAACCTCCCAAACAGAGGAAACTTGTTATTCACAAGTCAACACTTTATCATTTTAAAAAGCTTAAGTATTGAACATGTCTTTTATTCCTTACTTCTCTAATGAAAACACTGCTCATATTTTAACATGATTGCAGATTCTATCTGTGTGAACAGGTCTCACTGGATTTAATGTCATTTTCATAATGAGATACCCAACACTATTTACAGTATTCTCATGGTGACCTCAGCAACTTTTTCTCCAAATTCCTTGTTGCCTTTGTACTGACTGACTCTATTAAAGGGTTTAAACTTCTATTATAATTTTTGACGTTTCATATGCTGTTATCTTCAGAAGTATCTTATGCTAAGAAGCCTCAAACCCTCCATATCCATCAGTTCCTTTTCACTTTAGCTATATATTTCCAAATTGTATTGTTGTGAACAGTCTGTAAAGGAGAAGCAATGGTATAATGATATTACCAACTAGTAAAAGAGCCCAGGTAATATTCTGAGGACCTGGATTTGAATCTGATCGCAATGAATGGTGGAATGTTATTTCAATTGAAATCCAAAATCAAAAAAGTCTAATGATTACCATAAAATCATTGCCAAATATTGAAAAAACCCTAATGGCCTTTTTTAGGATGGAACAGGTCCCTTGCTTATATGTGACTCCAGATCCACAGCAATGTGGCGAATTCCTAAATGCTCTCAGAAATGGCCCAGCAAGCCATTTGATTGTATCAAAAGCTTCAGAAAGATTCTTGTGGCGCAGTGGCAGTGTCCACACATTTGGACCAGGAGGCCTTGATTCAAGTCCCATCTATTCCAGAGGTGTATAACATCATCTTTGACAAGTTGATTAAAACATAAATGAAAACAGCTCAGTTCTTAACAGATGAGAAAGTACAATGGGTGATGGGAAAAAAAAATCAAAATGCTAGAAAGCCTCAAAAAAGATATAAAACAGGATGGAGCACCTTGCAGCAACTTAGCTGCTAAAGGGGTAAGTGCCAAAATTGGCAACACGTTTGTCAGATACTAAAGTTCAAAGGTTATGCAGCCTGGTTGAACACTATTTGAAAGAGGTACTGAGGTACCAAGGGCGCAGAATGTCCATCACCCAAAGTGGCTCAGCTGCACCAATACTGAACATGTTGGTCAAGTTCTAAAGGACTCTGCAGCAGGTTAGTGAGGGAATCAACATAAGAAAAAAAAACACATCTTGATTATATCCACACCCATCTCCCTGTCACAGATGCATCTACCCATGACATTATCATTAGGTGGTGGAGATGAAGTCCCACCTTCACATTGAGCATATCCTACATCATATTTTGTGAAACAAGCAAGATTGATTTCAAACAGATCGAACAAGACTGAGCATCCAAAAGGCATTACGGGCTAGAAATGTAGTAAAACACAATTTGCAATCTCATAACCTGAGCTGAACCTACTATCCCATTACTATCAAGTCAGGAATCAACGCTGATTCAACAAAGAGCGCCAGGAGCAAGAATCTGGCATACCCAAAAATGAGGAGTCAACCTGGTGAAGCTAAAAAACAGAATTACTTGTGTGCCAAATACAAAGTGATAAGCAGTTCCAGAAGCAACTGATGAAAACTGAGCTCGACAGTCTACCACATCCAGTCATAGATCTACCTCGGCCTCCTCCAGAGACCCCACCATCACAGATACGAGTCTTCACCAACGTCGACTGGACCATGGGGCAGCATGGAACACCTTGCATCACTGGACACTGCAAAGGCTATCAGACCTGACAACACTCTGGCAATAGTACAAAAGAACTACAATCTAGAAACCGATGCAACTGCCGCCAAGCTGCTCCAGTTCAGCTACAATACTGATGTCTATCTGACAATGTGCAAAATTGCCTTGGGATATCCGGTACACAAAAAGGACAAATCCAACCCAGTCAATTAATCTTCTCTCAATCGTCAGTAAAATGGTGGAAGGTGCCATCACTAATGCTTTCATCACCTTTGAGCAATAATTGTTTATTGACATTCAGTTTTGGATATTCCAGGGCTATTCAGTTCCTGATCTCAATACTGTATGGGCTCAAACATGGACAAAAGAGCTAAATTTCAGAAAGGAGGTGCGAGTGACCAAAACTGGAGTCAATGGGAATATGGGAAAATCTCTCCGCTGGCTGTAATCATGTCTAGCACGAGGGAAGATAACAGTCAGTCTTCCTAGCTCCAAGACCACTTTACAGGAGCTCCTCATAGTGGTGTCCCAGGCTCAACTGTGCTCAGTTGCTTTATCACAAACCCAGAAGTGGGGATGTTCGCAGATGATTGCACAATAATCTGCATAATGTACAATTCCTCAGATACATATCAACATACATCAAGGCCACGGAATCCATCAGAGCTAGCACAGTTGTATGAAGCAGAAATCATGTGTGCCTAATTTGCAGGGGTTCTTCAAAGATGTAACAAATAAGATGGATAATGGGGATTCTGTACATGTAGAAAACTGGACCAGCAGAAGGTATTTGATAAGGTGCTGCACATTAATACACAAGTAGAGATCAAATGGAATTAGGGGTAATTCATGAGCTTGGAATGAGAATTGGCAAATCATCAGAAAGCAGAAAGTTGGGATAAATGGGACTTTTCCGGTTGGCAAGATGTAACTAGCAAAGTGCCACAGGGTTCGGTCCTCAGGCCCCAACTATTTATAATAGATTTCACAGCTACCTAGATTACATCTCCTCCCACCCTGCTCCCTGTAAAAACACCATTCCATATTCCCAATTCCTTTGCCTCTGCCACATCTGCTCCCAGGAGGACCATTCCAATACCAAACAACCGCAAGTCCTCCACTTTCCGCTCCTCCGCCCTTGAACCCCGCCCCTCCAGTCACCACCAGGACAGAACCCCACTGGTCCTCACCTACCACCCCACCAACCTCCAGATACATCGTATCATCCTTCGTAATTTCCGCCACCTCCAAACAGACCCCAACACCAAGGATATATTTCCCTCCCATCCCCATCAGCGATCTGGAAAGACCACTCCCTCCACGACTCCCTCGTCAGGTCCACACCAACCACCCCCCCCCCCACCAAGCAACCCAACCTCCACTCCCAGCACCTTCCCCTGCAACCGCAAGAAATACAAAACTTGCGCCCACAACTCCCCCCTCACCTCTCTCCAAGGCCCCAAGGGATCCTTCCATATCCATCATCAATTCACCTGCACCTCCACACACATCATTTACTCATCCGCTGCACCCGATGTGGCCTCCTAGACACTGGGGAGATAGGCCGCCTACACCTCTAGGACACCTGCACCAACCAACCCAACCGCCCCGTGGCTGAACACTTCAACTCCCCCTCCCACTCCACTTGGCCTCCTCCATCACCAGACCATGGGAACACGACACCTGGAGGAAAAGCGCCTCATCTTCCGCCTAGGAACCCTCCAACCACAAGGGATGAATGCAGATTTCTCCAGCTTCCTCATTTCCCATTCCCCCACCTTATCTCAGTCCCTACCCTCAGACTCAGCACCGCCTTCTTGACCTGCAATCTTCTTTCCGACCTCTCCGCCCCACCCCTTCTCCGGCCTATCACCCTCACCTTAACCTCCTTCCATCTATCGCATCCCAACGGCCCTCCCCCAAGTCCCTCCTCCCTACCTTTTATCTTAGCCTGCTTGGCACATCTTCCTCATTCCTGAAGAAGGGCTATGCCCAAACGTCGATTCTCCTGCTCCCTGGATGCTGCCTGACTTGCTGCGCTTTTCAGTACGTATAATCATTATCTTATTACATGTCAGAGTAGATCAAGGGTCTGAACTGTCTATGCCTGCTCCTATTTCTTGAGTTGAGACTTAGCAATATCCAAGTTTCAGCTAACAAAAAAATCTAATAATCATCTCTTGACATTCACTAGCATCACCATTGCTAAACACTCCCAACATCCTGGGAGCTACCAATGACCAGAAATTGAACCGGATTAGCCATATCAATACAGTGGCCACAACAGCAGGTCAGACGGTAGGAGTCTTGCAGCAAGTAACTCTTCTGATTACCCAAAATCTGTCCAGCATCGACAATTTTATGTTAGGAGCACAATGGAATACTCTCCCCACCTGCCTGGATAACAGCAGCTCCAATAACACTGAAGAAGCTTGATACTAACCAGGACAAAACAGCCCAACTGACCGACCACATCCATAAACGTTCATTCTCTCTGCCACCAATGCTCAGTAGCATTAGTATTTACCACATGATGCATACCTCAACAAGGTGCACTACAAAAATTCACTGAGGCTTCTTAGACAGCACCTTGCAAATACACAACTACTACTATCTAGAAGGACAACAATAGCAGTTACGTCATCACCTGCAAGTTCACCTCCAAGCCACTCAGCACGCTGACATGGAAATACATCTCCATTTCTTCAGTGATGCTGGGTCAAAATCCGGAAACTTCCTCTTTAGCATATTGTGGGTCTAGCTACACCAAACTGACTTCAACGGTTCAAGAACACAGTTCACCACCATCTTCTCAGTGATCAACAGGGATGGTCAATAAATGCTACGAAACCAGCAATCCCCATATCCTATGGATAATTTCTTTTTTTAAATCATGCAATGTTTGCAACATGTTTATACTCCCAGCAGTGGCTTGAGGCTTAACAACATTTCTTAACAGTGATTTGAGTATTTCTAAATAAGAGAAGGGACGACCTCTCAGTTTTCCTGCCAATATTCAACCCTCAACAAATTTATCTCACCGTGACTTGGGAGGTCCTTTGTGTGAAAATCAGCTGTCAGGTTTCCCTTGGACGTTGTTCAGAAAATGCACAGCTCAGTTTAACAGTGTAACTTCCCTACTGATTCAGAGAAAGTAATAACTATGGGTCACACTGATGTTCCCTTTCTTCCATTAGACAGGGCAGTAACAGCAATGGCTGACATCAGACAACTGAAACATTGCACAGCTACGATCCCAATTGACTTTATTACTGGACAAGGAAGATTCCAGACTAAAATCTGGCTTGACAGATTCTTTTTTGATTTTAACAAGCTGCTTTTTCATTGAAACACAAACATGTAATACTGCAGATTCAGATTTAACAATGAAACAGAAGTTTATTATGCAAAAGAAATGAAGATGGAATAAACCAAATTACTTACATTTAACAAATTTAATATTTTTCAAATATGGAAAAACTCAATCCCATTAAACTCATACAATTCTCCGTTATAGAATTTCCTTCTCTTTCACATCTCAAGAGCTTAATTTAAGTGGTTTCAATTCCCTGTCTCAAGGAGCAACTGTTATACACCTCCAACTTCAGCCAGGTTTTCTGCAAACTGCACAAACTGAAACTTAAAGGCTATTTTTCTCCAAGCTATGGATGCTTAAATGGTGTTGTATACAAAGTGTTGATATAAAAAAGGTATCTCGATGTCCTACTTCAAAGAAAATAAACAGGTGCAGCAAGTAATTAAGAAAGCAAATGGTATATGTGTTCAGAAGTAGTGATGTCTTGCTGCAGTAAGGACTTGGCGAGATCACATCTGGAGTATTGCATGGAATTCTAGTCTCCTTACCTAAGGAAGAATATACTTGCCATAGAAGGAGTGAAGCAGTGATTCACTCAGCTAATATCTAGTGGGCATGAGAATGGCAGGACTGCTCTTTGAAGAGAGATTATGTTTGACTAGGACTCTATTGGCTGAAGTTTAGAAGGCTGAGACAGGATCGCTTTGAAACATGCATAATTCTAATAGGGCTGGGCATAAAAGATGCAGGCAGGGTGCGTTCCCTGGGTGGGAGTCTAGAACTAGGGATCACAACCTCAGGAGAAGGATAAACTTTCTAGGACTGTGATAAGGAAAATTGATAGTGAACCCATTCTCTACCACAGAAAACTGTGGAGACTGAGTCACTGAATGTATTCAAGGAGATTCATAAGTTATTAGATTTTTTTAAAGGCAAAGGAGGGAGATGAGAAGAGAGTGGGAATATGGCACTGAGATAGATCAACCATAAATCTACTGAATACGGACCAGGCTCAAAGGGCCGAATGGTCCATTCCTGCTCCTGTTTTCTATGTTTCCAGAAGTTTGTTCCCTTAAGACCAAAAAACTGAGAATCTTCTTTCTGAAAGCCATTGGTAACCTTGCTCAATGATAAAACACTCCCAATGTAAACAAATCCCATTACTCACCCTGATGACTTACTCTGATATTGAATTTTTAAAAAATGTACAGCTACAGAATACTTAAAAGTTAGTCATTAAATTCCTTCAGAGGCCAAGAAATGTATCTGCCACTAGTCAAAACTTAAGAATCCAAATAAATTATATAAAAATCACACACCTTACACCACAGTACATACCGCTTGACAACTTCCATCTGCTCCTTGATGGACATGCCACCGATACAAAGCGCACAGCGAAGCTGTGGAAAACCATCTTCTTCCAGCAAGCGGCAATAATAATCGATTATTCCATGGGTCTGTCTCGCTAACTCTCTCTGCATAGGAATTAAAGCAATACTCGCTTCAGTTAATTTGTCAGTGTGTGGTGTTTGTGTCAAGATATTTCTATTCACAAAATATTGAGCAATGTCATATCAATCATAACAGCATAAAAGACTGTCAAGCAACACAAGTCAAAATGATCTATATTGATTTTCACACCGCCAGTTATTGAGGATAGGAAGGTGGAGACCATGAGTAATCTTAATGCAATCATTAGTAACCTTAGGGTGGGCTCTGGGTGATTTAATAGGTTTCGACTTTGGTTTGGTTTCAAGCTGAGAATGCCTATCGGGTATAAACAGACACGTAAAGAGTTAAGTTCTGAGTTTTGTGAATGAAGAGTTTCAGCTGAACATGACTCAGATCAGATAAGAAGTTACAGCTAACAATGGGGTACTGGAAGCAAGGGTAATGGGTAAATAAGGTGGAAAAGCAGTCATTACTTAAAACCATTTAACAATATTGGAAGCATTCAGTATGCAAGGGGCCAGCTAACAAGGGGAAATGTATCCATCGTATGAATTCAATTAACAAGGTTAAGAGCATTCATTGTATAACAGTAAAAGGTTTGGTCTCAGTTAATGATATCCGTTGATTATAATGGTCACCCAATTAATACATACGCTGCCTTATCTGGATGCACCTCCCTGTAAAATGGCTTCATCATTGAGAAAGTGCTGATCCAAAGACCAAGAACTCATTACTCTATGCATATGATGGTCATTCTCTCTCCCTCCAGGACCCTGAATAAAGATGAAGGAATCGGGACAACACCCAATGGCATGACAGAAGTCTCTTCTTTCAGTTCGTTGTAAAAGTTAAGTATTGGTTAACTATTCTTAATCTTCCTGATTTCATTTACCATGGCTGATATAGAAAACAAATGCCAGACCAACAAGACAAAGTACTCACAAAGGTTTAGGCAAATATAAGAGGACTGAAGTAAATCATATTACCCTCAGAATTCTTGGTAGCAAAGAGGTTATATATATAGTTCTATACTGTATATGCTGTCAAAGTATTTGATGGGAAAATAAGAGAGCATTACCATATCTCTCACATGTTCAAGCAATTAATTCTGCCAGTATTTACCCAATATCTACTGGAATTGCGAGAACAAGGTGACAAAAAAAAATCAAAAGCAGAGAACTACAATATAAGGTACTCATTCAGATTACAAGGAGGTAGATAATTCCATAAGGGTCTTCAGGATCCTAAGCAAGAGTATAGCTTATTCATAATTGTGAATTTGATTCACAAATAAGTAACACACATTATCAGAATTTGTAAATGATGCCAAAAGGGAGATGCGGATAACACAAGGAAGAATTAACATCATAACACAAGGCAGCATTAGAACTATTGCAGACTGGACAGTTAAGTGGTAGAGATTTTGATTAAAGTCAAGTGCTGCACTTTGGATGGAGTAATTAGCTACGGTTTGTAAGTAAAATACTGAGTTCAGTAGATGGACAAATCAAGATCAAACAATGCAGGTGAGCAAATCATTAAAATCAATTTTGTAAGTCAGCAATTAAAAATGCAAACATGTAAAGAAATAGGATTTAATTCTAGATATATGATTCTAAAAATCAGTGTATCAATGCTCAACTTGGATAAGACAGGAGTAAGAACGAAACAGTAATTTCTTTCATGTGGATTGTGGTTGGAATTTCCTATGATAAGTTGAGGTTGAGGTTATCATCGAAGCTTCCAAACCAAAACTAGCACAGTACTCAAAAGAAAAAAAAAATAAAATTATGCGCAATGTTTGAGATGAGTCCATTTGCGCACAGGAGATCCACATGGAGTATAAATACTAATGAAGGCCAGTTAGGATGAACAGTCAGTTTCTGCGTTGGCTATTCTGTAACATTGTGTCATCAGCTCTTCTGCTCCCATTTGTCATACTTCTCAGAGAAGAGTTCATCCTAACATCGTTTAACATGATTATATGTTCCCAGTGACAAGGTTAAATATAGCCCAGTGTGAATTTTGCTTCACTCTAAAATTAAATCTGAGTATATGAATTAAAGAGCTATCTAAAGGAGCATTGTGGTACTTACAGATGGGCAGATGATAAGTCCATACGGACCCTCTCTCTTGGAGAATGGTAGCCTTTTCTCCTGCTCCTGGCAAAACATGATCATTGGTAGGGTGAACACCAGTGTCTTGCCAGAGCCAGTGAATGCAATTCCAATCATATCCCTGCCAGCCAAACTGAAATAGACAAGTAGGTGAGAGAACATCCAACACTGCAGAGTCAGGAAACTCCAGCACAATTCTAGCATTCATTATAGGAGCCAAGTCACTGAAATAGTCTTGCAATTTGTCCTTCACTAATCACAGACATCGCCCTCTCAGCAATATTGATCATTAAATAATAACCATGGATGATTACCCAAAACTACTGTACGGTATCTCTTAAAAACTAGTTTCCACTACACAGGATTAAGCGCAAATGCCAAAATATGCAAAAAGAACAAATGAGGCTGAGGCTTTCTTAGATGCCTACATGTATTCCTGAATAGTAGAGAGTTGGATTCATGTGATGCGCAGGGAATATTAATAAGATCATACATTTTTAGAACTATATAAAATAAGAAGAATTATGTATTTTCAAATGATATCATTTTACTTTCAATTTCCATGCCTCATGACACAAGGGGACAGGCCCAGAGCCTTCTGCATCATTATTCACACATACTTCAAAACTGGAGATCCTGGAGCATGCTGAGGATCTGCCTCGTTTTCCAGTACTCACCTCAACAGCTTAGGAACATGAACAGATTTTTAAAAAAACAAGAAAGCTCACTTCATCACTGAGCACATTCCTAGAATAAGGCTTCCCATTGAGGTTTACAGATCCAGAAGCAAGCTGATGCATAGGTGCAAATTTCCAATCAAGTTCCTCAACTCAAAAGAACAGTGCCTGTACGAGTAAGTTGGCCAGCAATAATATCTAACACAGCAGGCATACAATTACCTCTCTGCTGGAAATCCTGGTATTTCAATAGGTGTTTAATGTAAAATTCCAGTACTCACACAGTTGGAATTCCCTGGATCTGTATGGGTGTTGGATGTAAAATCCCCTTCTTCTTCAAGCCTTTCAAAATTGCTGGAAAGAAAATACTGAAAATTTTACCACAATTGTATAGTTGGCACACAGGATTTACACAGCATAAAACCCATATTTTTTGATTCATAGCTAAGTGACAGGAACATCACAAAATCAGTGCAAATCTAATTTCACAAAGTTATTTAATCATTTGATATTTCACAATAACCCAATAGAATTCTTCATTGGAACAGAAAATGAAGCAGTCCAGTCAGAAACTAGGCTCCCAAAAACTAAACAAGGAAAACTACAAAGATATGAGTAATGAGTTGCCTGTAATAAATTGGCATAACAGTAGATAGGCAATGGCTAATATTTAAGGAACAACTGCATGCAAGCATGTCTTATTGCAGTTGTACAGGTCCTTGATGAGACCACACCTGGAGTTGCTTTCAATTGCAGTTTTAGTCATCTACATAAGCAAAGATATACTTGCTGCGGAAGAAATGCAATGAAATCTCACCAAACTGGGTTAGCAAGTTTGCCAGATGAGGACAGATTGTGTCAACCAGTCCTGTATTCACTAACGTCTAGAAGAATGAGAGGACATTTCATTTTAACCGATGAAGTTTTGGCAGGGCAATGCACAATAGAATTAGGGATGATGTTTCTCCTGGCCAGGGGACCATAACAGAGGGGTCACAGTCTCAGACTATGAGGTAGGCCATTTTGGATTGAAATGAGGAGAAATTTCTTGCCCCAGAGTTTGGTGAAGCACTGAGATTTCAGAAAAGGCTGTGGAAACCAATTCAATAAAAATATTTAACAAAGAAATGGAGATTTCTGGAGACTACAGGTGTCAAGCTTTATGGACAGAGAACAGACGTATAGCGTTGAAATGGAGGATTAGCCACAATCACAATGAATGGTGGAGCAGGCTTGGTGGGCTGAAAGACCAATTCCTGCTCCAATTTTCCAAGTTTAAACTGCATGAAATGGTATATTTCAGTTGGAAGAACAGGTAGAAGCACTAAAAACAAAGGGATAAAATTCTAAAGGGGTTTCAGGAGCAAAAGACTTTGGGAGTACTTGTTTACACATCACTGAAGATGTTGGGCACATTGAGATTAAAAGAGCAAATGGCATTCCATAAACAAAAGACATCGAGTCCAAAAGCAAGTAAGCTTTGTTGAACTTTGTAAAACATTGCTGTGGCATGAAAGCAAGCATTGTGATCAATTCAGAGTGTTGTACTTGAGGAAGGATGTAAGAACTTTACAGAGTTGTAGAAAAGATCTAACAAGAATGTTCCAGGAATGAGAAAGTTTGGTTATATAGATAGGTTGGAGAGATTGGGGTTGTACATCTTAGAGAGAACAAGATTAAGGAGATATGCCCAAAATCATGACTGAACGATAGCTAGATTAAGAAACTATTCCCATTGATGGAAGGATTGAGAACCAGAGGATACCAAATAACGAAAAAGGGAAAAAAAACCTTTACACTTGGTGAGAGCTTAGGATTGGGAATGAGCTATCTCATAACACTGTGGGGGTGGATTTGATCAGGTTTTCTAAAGGATTGTATAAGTAACTGAAGGGAAAAGAAAATGTGCAGGGCTACAAGAAAAGGGCAGGGTCGGTGTCAAACCAAATTGCCTTGCAGACAGCTTGGATGGGTTTGATAGCTACATGGCCAGTTTCAGTGCTTAAGCCAGTCAAAAAAAAAAATTAAATCAAAAATATTTGACAACAATGCAATTTTTGCAGTGCCCAGTCTTTCTGCTTACGTTTCAAACATGTTGAAATTTCAGTAAACATATCAGTTGATCTGTGGCATCAATTTTCCATCATTGATGTTTAAGTCAGACACTCAGCAATAGAAGAAGGTGGTTGAGAGAGCTTAGTGTCTGGATCTTAATGAAACTTCATAATAAGTAAAACATTGCAAGGCACAATCTAACCATAAATGCTTACTCTCACACTGCCTCCCAACATCATAGATCCCCAGCTATAACACATTTTCATCTACTCTGTGCAGTGGCTGGCAAAAATGAAAATTGTAGAAACAATTCCCAACTCAGACAGCTTTTTAAAGACAATACGTAATAGTATAAGAAAATGACAGATTCCAGAGAGTTGCAATCTTTAACATTTGGTGGATTTCAATTCCTTCATTTCACACTTAGGTAGGATTGATGGCATTGGGAAGACAGCTGGTGTTTGAAGCGAGATTCCACCCTGAATATGATCCAGCACTGGAGTTTGAAATATCAATCGTTATTATCCAATATTGTGAGCATCCTGACTGATTAATTCACTGCATCAACTTGATTTTTCTACTTTGGATCCTGGATCTCTGCAAGCAGTACAAACCAAAGTGGAACAGATTCTCGAATTAGATGGATGTGGAGGTGCACGTGTTGGACTCGGGTGGACAAGGTCAGAAGTCAGACAACACCAGGTTGTAGTCCAACAGGTTTATTTGAAATCACAAGCTTTTGGAGTGTTGTCTCTTCATCAGGTGAAGTGAGGGAGAAGCATACAGGCACAGAATTTATTGGCAGAGGGGTCAAAAAATCATAGAAATGGTGTGAATGGAGTGTCAACAGTCCAGTAATAATATATTATTCAGCCTGTCAACACTCTACTCACACCATTTCTATGATCTTTTGATCTCTCTGCCAATAAATTCTGTGTCTGCATGCTACTGTCGCACTTCCCCTGACAAAGGGGCAATGCTCCAAAAGCTTGTGATTTCAAATAAACACGTTGGACTATAACCTGCTGTCATCTGATCTAGATTTAGATTGACCAAATACTTTTCATAAGATGAAGTATTCTTTCCAGGAGTCTGTAGTTACTTGAAATTGACTCATGATCGCCTTATCTCAGAATGCTGAAGTCACAATGTTGGGCAACCAGCAAGTTGGTGACCACTGCTGAATCAGTCTGTAAATAATGACAGAGCCAATTTCACTTCTGGCCTTTCATCGTTGGAAGTAGCAGTCACAATACATATGGCTGAAGGGAGTCGAATCCAAAAGCGATCTTCCAACCACTTGCCAGTGCAGAGAACCAGAGAGACTTTCAGCTTCTAACTGCTTTCTCTCTCTCTCGGAAAGCCTGTAACCTAATATCTCACTAGCTTCCTCTGTATCCTTTCCATCTTAAAGCCTATCACTAACGTAACATGAGGCACATGGTCCTGGTATGTGGACAGAGATGCTGAGACCCAAACTCTGTTAGATCATGGGGCTGAATAGACAGGTTGAAGCACAATTGTTCGCAAACTAACATTCTCAACACTTTTCTGGAACATTAGAGACTGTTAGCTCGAAGAATGCTGCCATTGTCTCACAGAGTAACACCTTCTTCCAAGTAGGTTCAGATATCTGGTTGGCATGGATGAGTTAGACTGAAGCGTCTGTTTCCATGCTGTACATCTCTATGACTCGAAGACAATTTGGGTCCCATTTAATCACCAACCACCTTTGTTCTAATCAAAACACTCAAGTTTGCAGTAGGCAAACTGTAGAACAGGTTACACAACCCCTACATTATGCCCAAAACATAACTTTTTAAACCTTATGACTATAGACTATTATTTGTATACATCTTATGCTATGTGTACATTTCCTGCCTTACAATCGTGACTACATGGTTTAAAAAAACTTTATTGACAAGGTAGCTTGCAGGAATCCTGAGGTGGTAAAACTCTTAGTTGCCAGTCCTTGCCTTAGCTCATATTCACTGCTCCATCAGCGATTGAGCTATTTTCCCTCAATGTCTCCTGTTCTCCTAAAGCAAGACTTAGTCCCTGATCTCTACCTCAAGCTCTAACCGTCTTCCTGCCAGCTCCAATCCCAGTGTCCACACCTCAATGTTTCAATTACTCTTACCTGGTGGAAACTTCATTTCCTTGAAATGTTTGACAGGACAAGGCAGGCCCTCCCCCTCCACCAGGATGTGATATTTCTTCCGCACACGCTCATTGCGGGCTTCGGGCATGTTGCGTATATACCGTGGTGGGTTCCAGCTGCAAAGAAATACCAACATTAATGGTGACAATGCCTGCATTAGGCAATTGAATCATTCAAACTCAAATGCAATTCTGTGCATTTGAAATTGAACCACAGAACTGCACAGCATAGGAATGGGCCCATTGGCCCACAATGTTGCAATGAGCATAATGCCAAATTAAAGTCGTCCCTTCTGCCTGCACCTGGTCCGTATCCTTCCATCCCTTACAATATTTGTGTGCTTATCTCGAAGTCCCTTAACCACCTTGTCATATCTGAATAGAACATCCTTTTTCTGCCTCCACCACCACCCCTGGCAGTGCGCTCTGGACTCCTACCACTCTGGAAAAAACAGCTGTGCAATTCAGAATCCTTCACAAACTACTAAAGACTCCGAGGATAAATTGTTATTGTAAAGAATAATAAAACCAAAATATTCCAACTATAATAACTATTATTAATGTGACTTTATGTTGGAGTAATATAAAACAAATGCTCCAATCTCTCTCGTACCTTAACATTGTCCCTTTTAGTGTGGTTCAGATTTTCCCCTTAAAGCTGCAATAATAACAAAGAAAAACATCTTAAGGCACTTCACTAAGCATATACTCAATCAGGGAAGGAATTTTGACATTGCCAATTGCTTGGATCAGACCAAACCCCCTCAAAACATCAAAGCCTAGGCCCGAACATTTTCTCATTTTAAAGCCAAGTCCAGATGCATTTCGACTGATCAAATCACCAGTTTTGAAGCAAAATACATTTCATTCATACATTAAGTTAAAAGCCAACAAAGAAAGAAGAAATTGGAATAATAGCTTTATCGGAAAACTTAACATAATAATACATTATTGAACTACTTACCAGTAACTGTTCCAATATAGTAACATCCCACAAACACACCCTTGGCAAAGGCAAATTCAGGAAAACAGATTGTCTCATGTGTCATTCAAGCAGCAAGAGAACCCAAGCTTTTAGCTGTATCACACAAAACAAAAAACAGCTTCCACATGCAGCATCACGACCCCAGCAACAACTGAGACTGAAAGCTAAAACTAAAAATCTTGGTTCTGTGGGAGCTTGACCCTACCCATTCTGCAATTCAAACTTGAAAAAAAAGCTCAAGGCCTCACGAGCGGTTTACTTTGCTTGCTTTGGAGCAGACTGATCAACACCTGTCTTAATCTTTCTGCATAAAAACAATCACACAACTCAAAATTAGAGTTATGGAGATGTACAGGAGGGAAACAGACCCTTTGGTGCAACTCATTTATGCCAACCAGATATCCTATATTAGATTAGATTAGATTAGATTAGATTACTTACAGTGTGGAAACAGGCCCTTCGGCCCAACAAGTCCACACCGACCCGCCAAAGCGCAACCCACCCATACCCCAACATATACCCCTTACCTAACACTACGGCCAATTTCGCATGGCCAATTCACCTGACCCGCACATCTTTGGACTGTGGGAGGAAAAATCTCGTCCCAATTGCCAGCACTTCGCCCATATCCCTCTAAACCCTTCCTATTCACGTACCCATCCAAATGCCTTTTAAATGTTGTAATTGTACCAGCCTCCACCACTTCCTCTGGTAGCTCATTCCAACACGCACTACCCCCTCCGTGAAAAGGTTGTCCCTAAGGTCCCTTTTATATTTTTTTCCTCTCGCTCTAAACCTATGCCCTATAGTTCTGGACTCCGCCACCCCAGGGAAAAAAACCTTGTCCATTTACTCTACCCCTGCCCCTCATGATTTCATAAACCTTTGTAAGGTCAACCCTCAGCCTCTGGTGCTGCAGAGAAAACAGTCCCAGCCTATTCAGCCTCTCCCTATAGCTCAAATCCTCCAACTCTGGAACACTCTTGTAAATCTTTTCTGAACTCTTTCAAGTTAAGCAACATCATTCCTATATGGAGATCAGTTTGCACAGAATACTCTAGAAGTGGCCTAATCAATGTCCTGTACAGCCGCAACATGACCTCTCAACTCCTACACTCAATGCTCTGACCAATGAAGGCAATCATACCATTATCCTATCTACCTGCACCTCCAATTTCAAGGAACTATAAACCTGCACTCCAAGGTCTCTTTGTTCAGCAACACTCCCCAGGACCTTATCATTAAGTGAATAGGCTGTGCCCTGATTTGTCATTCTATAATGCAGCACCTTATATTCATTAAAATTAAACTCTATCTGCTATTCTCAGCCCATTGGCCCATCTGATCAAGATCCCATTGCATTCTGATGCAACTTTCTTCACTGTCCACTACACCTCCAATTTTGGTGTCATCTGTAAACTTACCAACTATACCTCCTACACAGTTCTATTAAAAACATCATATCAATGCAATTGTCCAAAATAAAGTCATGGAGGTCAATGGTCTCCTTTTCATCAACTTCATGCAAACATAATCATCTGCAGAAAGAAACTCTCCTCGCCTTTCTTTGCAGTGATCTTATTCCAACTAACCCATCCTTTATCCGTTCAAATACTCTCACCGGCTGAGATGGCAGCAGCTCCAAGAACACTCAAAAATACCATGTAGGACAAATTGCCCACTTGATTAATTACCCAACTATCACTTTCAATATACCAATCCTTTCACCATTTTCCTTTAAACTGTTAACTATATGGATGTAATCACACAAAACTCAATCAAGATTTTAAAGAAGCTGTTCCAAAGTTTGCAAGAGCAGTGACACCATTAAGAAGGAAACATAGGATTATGATAAAATTTCTTGAGTATTCAAATCTATACAGCCTCATGACTCACTGAGTTTTAAAAAAAGCAACATACTGCAAATGTTGGAAATGTGAGACTAACACAAAATGCTAGTAAAACATTCAAGTTGTATTTTTCTTCAAACTGATTTAATGAATCAAATGTTTCTGTTGATTTATGAATGGGAAATGTGTTCCAAATGTAATTCTTGATATTTTCCCTCAATTTGTTTGTTATCTCATCCACCACATTCAACGTTCACTCCCAAAACTACCAATGCACAATAGCAGCAGTGGTTGCCATCCTCAAGATGCATTGCCCAACTCAACAAACCTCTTTCAAAAGCAAATTCAAACCCACAACCTCTACAACCTAGAAGGACAGGGCAGCAGATGGATGAGAACTTCACTGCATCTAAGTAGTGGTCCACGTGACACCATCGTAACTTTTAACTATATTGTCTTCCTTCACTATTATGAGGTCAGAATCCAGAAACTTCCTTCTTAACAGCCCTATGCGTATACATACATCTGCAGCAGTTCAAGAATGATGCTCACCATCATCTTTACCCAGAGCAATTGGGATAGACAATATATGCTGGCATTGCCAGCAACATTCATCATCCTGAGGGGAAATATAAATGTAACCTCCCATAATATGCGCCATTACTTTGAGTAGTAACCCTTGATGTAGCATTGTGTCAAATGCCTTTTGGAAATCCAATAACACCACATCTACAGGTTCAATTTGTTAGTCATCCTTGCTCACTTGTTGCTCCCCCAATGACCTCTAAAGGATTAGTAAAATATGATTTGTTTTTTCATTAAACCGAGGAGGAGGAAATAAGAGAAGGGGAAAGAAAGGGAAGGGACAAGGAGGCAAGCATAAGGTGGGATGTGAGGGAAGGGTAAGGAAACAAGGGATCTTTGAAGAGGGCAAAGGCAAGGGTGGGATGCAAGGCAGTGATGTAGGGGATTGAGGTTAGAGAGGAAAAACAGCCCACAGCAGATCTTGGAAGTTTGTCCCAGGGTCAGGCTAGTGCAGAGAAAATATCTAAGGTTCATCATCTTGCAAGTTGAATATAAAGCTGCAGAAGCTTCATATATCCTGGAGATAACCGGATTAACTTCTACTCAAATAAAAGTACTGTATATGTTGGAAATCTGAAATAAAAACAGAAAATGCTGGAGAATCTCAGCAGTTCTGGCAGCACCTGACAGCAGAAAGAGAGTTACCAATTAGAGTTCAATATGACTCTTCTTCACAACTGAAAGGGATTGGAAAATGTTATTTTTTATGCAGATAACAAAGAGGGAGAAGAAGCAAGTTAAAGAGATGGTGAGGGTACCCAGAGCAAAAGACAAATACAGCCCTAATAGCAAAAAAGGAGAAATAGAGACATCTAGAGACAAAAGGAGGAAATGAATCCACTCTGCTGAGCACAATGTCAAAAGAAACAAAACAATTCAGGTTTGACTGTAATATCCCTATGACAATAATTTCAGTTCAATTAGCATTTCTGAAGAACAGTCCATTGCTATCCTTTCACTAGTTCAGATATCTTTTGTGGACAGATGCTTTTCAGGCTGTCATCACAAGTGTTTGTTCAACCAAGTAGGTCTACATTGTTAGTATAATTGCTGCAACTTGCTCTAATATGCCAAGAGTGACCTGGTCATTTCTGCAATCATGTGATATGGATACACATGACTACAGATGGACCACAACAGCAGTATCATATCTTGCCTTTGGTCTAGGACACAAGTGTTGAGTTTGAGGAAGCTGAATAATTCATTTAAAAGAGTGGAGTGGGCATACCTGTTGGATGTAAAGCAAGCTAAGCAATAGCCAAACCACTGGATTGGGTTCCAACAAGTGGGCAAGGAGAGCATACCTACTACAACTGGGGGAGGAAAATTGCAGTTCAGCAGGCTCCAGGTTGGGTGGACCTGCTGGATTGGATAGCATGGTGCGGAATTAGGGGAAGAATGCAGAGGCAATTTGTAACAAGTATATTATCCGATATATTAGTATCTCTTTCTCAAAATCCACATAGACATCAATGACAACCCCTTAAATTTGTCAATTACCTTTTTCCTTAATTAATCTTTGCTCATCTTCATCTTCTAAAAGTCACTAGCAAAATGCACTTCTATTTGCTTATTGGGTCATTTTCTTCATATTGTGTAATTTCAGATTTAATTTATGTCACATATTAAATTTATAACTTTAATGGTATTTTGCACAGAAGTGGATTTTCGCAGTTTTACAGATTCTTAACAATGCAAGAAATAACAGTAGAATTCAAATCAGGAAGCATAGATGCCTACCTGGTTTTGATTGGGTCATCATAGGTTATGCCCTTGGCCATTTCCTTCACAGACATCAAGGCTACAAAAGAAATGAAAACATTGTTTAATGACAGCTTGCCAATGTCTCCCTTTCAGCAATGTAATGCATGATTTGCTGTGGTAGGATTATGTCGAGACTTTTTTTTAAAAAAAGCATTGATGGTCAAGCGAGTTCTCCAGAAGCTGAAGCCTAAGAATGATCTATAAAAAATGTACATTTTTACATTCCTGGCAAACTGTGCATCAAGCAGAGCTATCACCCGCAATGTCTTCTTTGCAGGGAAGGTAATGGGGATATTCGCAGCTATATCCAAAATTGTGGGATTTTGATCAAGGGAATATAGAAAAATGTTCTCAGTGGCAAGAGGACCAGTAACCAGGGGATTGAAAAAAAATCAGCAAAAGAACCACAGATATGATCAGGATATATCTATTGCAGTGAGTTACACTGCCTTAAAAATGGATGGAAGCAGATTCACAAATACATTTTCACAATGAATTGGACATATATTTGAAAACTTTGCAGGACTACTGGAAAAGAGTGAGGTAAGAAATCGTTGGCTGTTTAAAAGATGCCGCACAGGATGCTAGACTCAATGGCCCTATGTACCACATAATTATATGACTCTACACAAAGGAAAAACTATCTTTCTTATCAAACAAAAATATTCTGACACTTCAGAATTAGAAGAACAAATTAGAGGTTCTACTCCATATAACAACTAACTGACAAGATGCAAAATGTCTCTAGAAGCAAGTAAATTGTCCCATCTACACAAGATTGCAAATGTTGCCATATTAATTGATGCGAATCAACATGAAATCATTCCCAAGGAATATGGGTAAGCTAAATCAATGGATGACAGAAGCAAAATGCAACTTATTGTAAATGCATATATCAGAATTTAGTAGAAGAAACAAAATTAAAAGTTACTTTTTAAAAGGCAGTATACTTGAGAAAATAAAGTATCAATAAGACCGAAGCTTTTGGGTGGATAAAATTGCAATTTCATCATCTCAGGCAGTGACAAAAGCAAATATAATATTAAACATTGAACTGAAGGTGTGACTGATTGGTCCAAGGATGTAACATTAATAATGTATGTTGTCTTGGTGAGGGAGAGGCATTTTGCTATGTTCAGTGCTAGCTTCATTGCTAATGGAAAGATTGGAAAGGTTCAAGAAAAGCTCTTCTCAAATGCAAATTGTACACGACTGACTGGAGAATGAAAATTTCAGCAAGTTTTCAGTACTAACTGCTAAACTGAAAAAAAAAACGACGGGCAGAACCTTATATGGGTTTGAGTAATTTGGCAACATGTATGACAGAATCAGGTTAAACAATGTCAAGATGATCTCTTCACCCTTAATGCTGTTGTGAGCTTTTCGCTAGGCAGTGTGAGATACCAATCAATGGTCATTATTGATTGTCAAACGCCTTGTGTTTTGGTGTTAACATCTATTAACATTCAGGTTCTCATCTTGCCAAACAAGTTAAACATCTAGAAAACTTGACAGGAAAGCAGACCGTTTATCGAGCGCATTCAGCTTGCCGCTTGCTCTGAATGACCTCCATGTTGTACATCAGCCAACAAAATCTCAACAGTGGTCTCGGACATCAACAAACGTGCTACTCCTTCATAGATATTTGTATTTGCCAGCTGCCAACTCATCGAGTCTGTCAGGAGAACTCCAGGGGACACAAACTCTTCAGTTTTCCAGTTTTTTTTGAAACAGAACTGGATGGAGGCAGGGTGAAAATAGGGAGATATGAAAGCAAGGTGGAAATCAAGGTAGACTGCTGAAAATGGAGCCAAGAGTGGAAAGAACATAAACATTAACACAGACAATCAATTGTGTTAATTTGATGAGACATTCATTTTCCAAATGTTACAACAATTAAACTGACCTCTGCCTTCAGCAACACTCTCCAGAATTTTCTCCTCCTCTTTTAATCGTTTCTCTTTAGCAGATTCTTTACGTGCTGCAAAACAGAAATGTGAGCAGGCATCTTCAATCCAGATTCAAAACCACCAACATCATGAAAAAAAAGTGTGAATTTAATGCTACCCTCATTGAATTGTTCTTAAACTACATCCATCCCCACAGTCAGTGACAGACAGCCAAATAACCCATAGCTCTTGCTGTATTGCCACAGATCCCACTATTGACGTCAGACTGGCCTAAATCCCGCAACGTCTCAGATTGGCCCTTATCCACAGTCCCGGCTGAAGTGCCCCATACTGTGCAGTGTTGCACTGAAAAGCTGAGTATTGGGATGTTTCACATTCTGCACTCAGTGTCAGACTACCCCACATCATTGGGACCTGATTGAGGTATATATGAGGCGTATGCACAGAGTAAATAGAAAGCATCTGTTTCTCTTGATTGGGATCAATCATGAGAAGGCATCAGTCGAGGCGATGGGGCAGGAGATGCAGAGGGGTTTTTGGAAGAAACATTTTTGTTCAGAAGGTGAATCTGGAATGCACAGCCTGGGAAGGTAGTGGAGGCCAGAAACTTTAGAACATCTAAAAAATATTTGGAAGAGCACTTGAAATAATTCGTGACTGCCTTAAAAAGAGGGTGACACAGTGACTCAATGGTTTGCACTGCTGTCTCACAGTGACCGGTGTTCAACTGCCTATGTGGAGTTTGCATATTCTCATGTCTGCTTGTGTTTCTTTTGGTGCTCTATTTTCCTCCCATCATCCAAAGATGTGCAAGTTGGGTGGATTGGCCATGCTAAATTGGCCAAACTTTCCAGGGAAGTGCAGATGGGGTTGCCATGAGAAATGGAGGGTTACAGGGATGAGGTGCATCTGGGAGAGTGAGTGTGGACTTAATGGGTCAAATGGCTCGCTTTCACACTGTAGGCATTCTATGATAACATTTAATAACATGGACATCTGCAGGAAAATGGGATGAGTGCACTTTTAGTGGTAGTTATCTTGGTGGAGACTCTGCACTGTGTGCATCTATATACAGCAGTCAGTGTACATTCTCTCACATCAAACACAGTGTCGGACTGCCCCAGCTCCCATCATGGACATCCGACTGCCCCAGCTCCCATGTTTGGTGACAGACTGCTCCAATTCCCAAGCTGACTGTCAGACTGTCTGGCCCATATCACACTGAGCGTTAAACTGCCCAAATCTTACATTGCATGAAAGACTGAATGTCAAGTTGATCATTGATACCAACTCTTCTCCAACAGAATATACATTTCCCAAAGTCTGATTGACATGTTTAGTGGGATAGAAACGCTGTACCTTCTGCCTTCTCTTTTAGCTGCTGGTGTTGGTCTAGCAGGCTGATATTGGACCGTGGTCCCAGAGGGCCATCGCCATCATCCTCTCTGAGGTCGCTGTCACTGTCCTGATTATCATCCAGGGCGACTTTCCTACGTATCCGCACCAGCTTCTCCATCTGGTTGCATATAGAAAACGATCAGTTTCCAACCAGCAGAAAGGAACAGAGTCAAACCATTACATGATATTCCTGTCCCAGGGACTATTTTACCCAATGGCTTTTCCTATCACTCATTTCAGATCTATACATTTCAAAACCCACTTGAGCATTGCACTGCAATCTTTAGAAGTCAGTCCCAAAAAAAAACCTATTGATCAACATTTCGGAATAATCACAGTACTGGCTAAACAAGAAACCAAAGTTGCCCTCCTTGCACTATATGCACACAAACAAGCCCAAGGACAGAACAATGTAAGAAATCAGAGAAGAGGATTACATGGCCCTTTGAATACACTGAGCAAGTATCCACAACCCTCCGAGGTACAGAATGATAAGGATTTATAACCCTTCAAGTAAAGAAAAGTTTTATTGCCTCACTGTGTCCCAATGTCTGAGAATAAAAGCAAAGTGCTATGGACGCTGGAGATCGGAGGTAAAGATAAGAAAATGCTGGAGAAACTCACTAGGCTGGAGATAAGCAGTTAACATGTAGATTTGAATGGCAATCTTTTTAGCAACTCATGTTTTAGATTTCCCAGCCGGGAGAAACAATCTCTCAACCCACCAAAACATTCTTTGTTTCAACAAGATCATTCAAATTTACTCAACCTTTCATCACAGTGGGGCTCTCTAAGCCCAGTAAATCTTTGTTGTACCACCTCCAAGGGCAAGCATTCCACACAGTGGATCCAAGTTCCATTCTATGCAATGTGTACATGGTTTGACAGGAAGGCGTGTTTCTCCTGACAACAACCTGTTAACTCACTGGAGCTCAGAGCCACACATATTAGTGTCCATTTTCCAGAGGATCCCAGTGAGAGTCTATTCAACACTGGAGAACATCACATTGAAATATGATGTTATTCTCACCTAATCACCACACATACTGAATTCAGCACCTTCAATATTTCTTCTGGTTGACGGTCAACATAGAGGATTACTAATTCCTTAGCTGAGGGAAAATCGCAGATGGTAATCAGGAGACTTCCTTGCCATGTTTGACCTGAAGCCATGAGACTTCATGGGGTCCAGAGCCAAATGTTTTGGACTCCCAAGATAACTCCCTCCTGACTCTTATCTCTCCATACTGCCCCATAATTGGAACATCACATGCTGGGAACGGTATTGATGGACTGAGTCTGCATGATAAAATTCAATGAATATGACAACGTCTCTTGGCCAGTTTGTGAAACGATCCTTGCAATACACAAGTCGATGGATTAAGTCTGGAGGGCAATACAAGGTTGAAGAGAAATGTGTACTTTACTGTTTCTGGTGCCAAAGTCAATGACAGGAAAATCTTCCAGTTTTATTCTCTTCTGATTTTTTTTCTGAGAAGTTGAACAGTTAACAACTGAGTTGCTTGCTCAGCCATTTCAAGGGCCGTACAAAGTCAACCATATTGCCATATAGGTACATATGTAGGCTTGACTGAGAAAGGACACTGATTTCTTCCACTACTTGAAGAGCACTAGTGGACAAGATGGACTTTTACAACAAATCATTAATCTCACGATAATTCTTATTGAGCCTTCAACCTTATTCCAGAATCCGTCACTAATCGGTTTAAATTACCCCTGCTACCACAATATGAACACACATTCACACAGTATTACTGAAATACTCTAGATTATTAATCTAGTTATTATCACCAGACTATTGTTAGCAATGAGAGACATGAGAGTTTTGTCAGTAAGATTGAAGTCCTTGAATTAAAGGGATATTGTCAGCAAGGAGAGAAAGTTGCTCCTCAGTTTGGAGGAATGATATTTCCCAGGGTTCAGTAGTCAGGGCATTCCTTTTCTTGATATATATTTATGACCTAGACTGGATGTGCCAAGAAGAAGTTTGAATTTTGTATATCACAGAAGACTTGGAAGTACTGCATAACTGTGAAGATCATAGAGTCCAAAAGGACAGGGGCAAGATGTGAAATGAACAAACAAGTAGTAGATTAAATTTAAATTTAATCATATATTTGGGTAAAGGATAAAGATTAGGCAAAACAACTGAAGGGTACAATTCTCAAAGGGGTGCAGTATTGGGGAGGTTAACAGTATACATAGGTAAATTAGGTTGTAGATTTGTTCTCAAACATTTCATCACCATGCTAGGCAATATCAATGATCCCCCAGTACTCTGCCTTGCTATTTATCTGTCTTGGTTTGTTGTGGTCGGTGATATCATTTCCGGTTCTGTCTCTGAGAGGTTGGTAAATAGGGTCCAATTCTATACATTTGCTAATTAATTTGGAATTTGGCAACACATCCAAAGGCGTTAAGGCGGTACAATTATGTGGATAGAAGGAAGAACCTGAGCTTTGTGTCCATGAAGAATTTAGAGAGAAGATTTAATAGAAATGTTCAAAATCATAAGGGGTTTCAGCAGAGTCAATAGGAAGAAAACTGGAGGACACAGACACAATGTGGAAAGAAAATATAAAAGCCAACACGAAGGAAACATTTTTATTTTAAGCAGCAAGAGGCAAGATTCTGGAATATACTGCCCATGAGTATGGTGGAGGCAGATTAAGTCATGGCTGTTATAAGGGAAGTGGATAACTATCTGAAGAGGAAAAAAAATGGCAGGAGATAGGCTAAGGGAATGAGGTCAGCTGAATTGTTCTTACAGAGAGGGGGCATGGACATAACAGGTCGAATGACTCTCCTCTGTGTAAAATCTTCTGTGATCTCTAATCTCTCCCGAGCCCTCTCCCTCTCGCAACTGAAGGTTTTCAGGGCTTTGCAACATAATCTTGAACTTGGTGGCTGTATGGCTATTTCCTCATCTCATCTATTTGGCCCTGAAAGTGGGTATACTGTTTGAAAAATTTGTTTTACAGTTTCATCAGTATGATATCAGATCAAAAGGGTTCAATTTTAATAGATGTTAGAGGAAATTGCTATCTCCTCAGCATACCAAAAAAAAAATGCTGAAGTTGGAATGATAAGAAAGAAACCACATAATAGTAAGAGAAAGTCAAGCTTCATGAAATTATTCTGCTCAGACTCAAGTCTCACAAATCCACTGAACACTCACCAACTGTTGTTTCCTCTGCTTGACAGGAACATATGGAATGTATTCCTCCTCTTCTTCCTCATCCTCTGGCAGTGTACGCTGTAACACAAGATAGCCTGTCACAAGATAGACAAAGCAGTTACTCCTTCACCAGCGACTGCCTTTGGTGAAATGTCTTGGGGACTGGAGTAAACACTTTCCTTTGAGGAACCATCAGCATAATATATACAAATGCTGCCCTTCTGAATTTGAACTCTATCTTGTGGAAGCGTTGGAGTTTAAAAACATCAGGGCACAGCACTGTCATAGGCACTGAGCAAGATCTCACCTGTACTTCCAGCAATTTGAAGAGAAGAGAATCAAGGGACAGAGTTCAATCATTCAACTTCTCAAACCTGTTCCACAATTCAGCAGATCAGAGTTAATTTGTATATCAACTCAATTTATCTGTGTTTTTTCTCCTTGATATTCCTTTATGTCCGTCTTGACAAAACAAAACTACAAATTTCAGTCTTGAAAACTCCAGTGAACCTCAGCACTTCTCAGATTTCAACAATCCTTTGGGCGTAATAGTAATACGTGGTGAAATCAGTTTAGCTCAGTTGTCTGGACCATTGGTTTGCAGAAGTGTGATGGCAACAGTGTGGGTTCATTTCCCATCACTGGTTTGAGGTTACCATGAAGGGCTCTCTTTCTCAACTTCTTCCCTCGCCTGAAGTCTGGTGGCCCTTAGGTTCAACCACTATTACGTCGCTTCTCTCAAATGGAAGAGCAGCCCTAAGGTCTGATAAGACTATGGCGACACAATACCAATACCACTACATGGTGAATTTACTATTGAAGGTCTGGTTCTATTTTTCAAGTTATACCCCTTTCTTCCACACTCCCCAGCAGAAAGAAAATTCTCCATCCACTCATTCAGCTTCAGAAATCACCCTGAAGTGGGATGGAGCCAGTGATTATGTAATGGAATGTGATATGAAGCGAAGATAACAATATCAATATTTCACATACTTTTCTGTTCATCGAAGTCAAATGTCATTCTAACTGCCTGACAAATTAAAAGTTGTGTAGATCAAGTGAAATAGTGGTGAGACAGTGCTAGGTGTCTTTGCATGTCTGGAAACTAATATATTTTTGTTTTGTATTCTCAAGGAGAAGCCCATAGGTGAGAAATAGAACAACTGCACTGTTGCGCACTCTTGGCATTAAAGGAAATATTAGATCTGACTCCTAGTTCCTGAGCGTCCTAAAAGCTGGTGGGATCAGGAGTCAATTAAACATGACAAAAGCGAGATGGATAGATTTTTATGAGGGAAGCATATCAAAAATAATGGAACCAAAGTTTATTCATGAACACAAGATATAGATCAACAATGATGTCATTAGGTAAACAAACAGTCTCAAGATTCAAACTGCCTCCTTCTATTCCAAGATCTACAGTACGTTTTCACAATAAATCTGTAAAATTTGGAATAGTGTTTTAATCAAGTAAAATTACTTGAATGTGAATTTCAATATTGGTTGTAACTCAAAAAAGAATAACTTCAGTGCTAAATGAGAAGGACACTGGACAAAATCCCACTTGAAAGAAGAACAAAAAATCTAGGCAAGTGCAACAGAGTCAGTACCACCCTGTCAGTCAGTCAGTAATAAAGGAGTATGATTCTGTCAGAGAGTTAGTATTGAAGAAGTGCTGCACTGTCAAAGGGTATGGCTGTGGCACTGCAACACAGTCAGAAAGTTAATACTGAAAAAGTGCTACACTATTGGAGGGCACATGTTATATAGTTACAGTCATACAGCATGGAAACAGACTCTTCTGTCCAACTTGTCCATGTCGACCATGTTTCCCAAAAAACTAGTCCCATTTGCCTGTGTTTGGCCCATATCCCTCAGAGTAAGAATAGAATTGCCTGAAAGTCAGTACAAAAAGAGCACCACACAAAGAAAAGTCATATTTGAGACAGCACTTCATTGATAAAGAGTGTGTAATGAGGGATTGCTGAACTGTAAATTAATGCTAGGTAAAAACAATGACTGCAGATGCTGGAAACCAGATTTTGGATCAGTGGTGCTGGAAGAGCACAGCAGTTCAGGCAGCATCCGAGGAGCAGCAAAATCGATGTTTCGGGCAAAAGCCCTTCATCGGGAATAAAGACAGAGAGCCTGAAGCGTGGAGAGATAAGGTCGAGGAGAGTGGGGAGAAAGTAGCATGGAGTAAGAGCTTCAGGGCAGAGGAAATGACCTGGGAGTTGCAGTGAGAGAGGGACTCCCTGAGATTCTTGTAGAGAGAGGAAGAAGACTTCTTCAAGGCAGGCATCCTTGCAATTAATGCTGCACAGTTAGGAATTCAATCTTTAGGGAGAACTTCAATATAGAAGAATCGAGACTTAGAAAACACTACACTGTCAGACAGTCAGTATTCAGGGAACACTGCAGAGTTGAACAATCAATAAAGAAACAACTTCACTGCTGAAGAGTTACGGCTTTGGAAGGATATGGGCCAAGGGCACGCAGGTGGGATTAGTTAGGTTTGGGATTATTGTCGGCGTGGACTGGTTGAATCGAAGTATTTGTTTGTGTTATATGACTGAGAAAGCCCAGCAATATCGGATGTATCGCTTTTTCGACATGCTTTCTCTCTCTGCTGGACATAAATAATCTGACAGTCGTGGGAATAGCTGGCCCGGTTTCAGATCAATACTTAATTCTCAAATATCAGAGGCTGATCTTCCAGGTCATTATTAACATCCATTTTCTTTACGGGATATGCTCTGCGTATGTTTAACAAACGCATTTCTGTCATTTTGAAAATGTCAATGGCTGCTCTAAGTTAGTGAAGGAATTATGGACATTGTCTTTCTCTCTGACACAAATACACATGATCAAAATCACTTTAAAGACCCGGCCCCTTTTTTTTTGTACCTTCGCTGTTCCACTGTCGGCCTCCATTGCATCCTTGCAACTATTGCTTCCGGTGTGTCCGCTAACTCCCACTGTCGTTTCCGGTCCGTGCGGCCTGTGTCCCGGAGGCAGGTCGGGGCCTGGTCGCCAGGGCCGGGGCTGCCCGACAATGACCCAGGCGATAGGTGCCGGAGGATCCCATTAACGAGGCGGCGTGTGGAGACAAAGGCATGGATTGCGAAACAATAAAGGTCAATATTCCACTTGACGAAAACAATATTGAACAAAAGACAAAAATACTATTCTCTGTAACTATGACAAACATAAACTTTCCATTTTTTCCCTCCCGGTCCTTTTCGAAATGTTCGCTCGAATTTTTTTAAAAAAGTGTAGGTGACGGCCATTCGGCCCATCAGCTCTGTACTGCTGCCTCTCTGAATGAGTAATCATTCCAGGCCCACTCTGATTCCTCCACCTTCAACACCACGGCATATTCACAGAATAAATTTAAGAAAGAAATGATCATGTTCCAAATTACTTCAAATAAGAGAGGAATACACTATTTACAGCTTTGGAGACTGTTCCTCAGATTCCCTTTTTTGAAAACAGGACAGAAAGGGTTGCTAGGCAACCATCACAACATCCCCCCCCCCCCCCCCCAAAGTCTCTTCCAACCAAGTTTTTCAGCAGGAAAGGGCAAATAATTCCATCTCTGATCTCACTAAAAGCTTTGATTGCCTTTTTTTCCAAAGTCACTTGACTTTCTAAAATCAATAGGTGGAATACAGCCCACATGAAATCATTTGCCTCATTTCTTTGAAAAATCCAGTTTAATTCAGATAGTGTCAAAAGATCCAGATTCAAGTACCATTCACCTGGATATGTGCAATAATGCCGTGAAAAGCATCATATTATGCTTCAAAAGGGCATGGACAAGTTCGCTGAATGCACAGACAGATCACAGATGAAGTTCAGTGCAAAGAAATGTGAGGTGAGTCATTTTGGTAATATTATGATTGAGGCGTGAGGAATATATTTGTAATCAAACTCCATTACTTTGCAAGTCACACCATTAGAAAAATGTTTTGATTAATTATGTGGTCCCAATCATAGGAAAACATTGAGATAGTATAAAGTAAAGGATACAATGATAAAGTGGGTGCAGAAATATAGAGAGTTTATACGTACCCATAAATTAAGTAGTTAAGGTTGAGAGATCAGTTATTGAACCATGCAGTGTCGTTGGCTTTAAAAAGTCATGCTGAACTTACATAAAGTTAAAAATCAAATAACACCAGGTTATAATCCAATAGGTTTATTTGGAAGTACTAGCTTTCGGAGCATTGCTCCTTCATCAGTAATAGGGCAGGATCATAAGACACAGAATTTATAGCACAAGATATAACTGCTATGATATATTGAACAAATCTAAACTGCCGTTAAGTCTTTCATCTTTTAGAATGGATTTCAGGCTTCAATTCATTAATGTGTAAATCCCAGAACTTCTTTCAAGTCACATTCCTGAGGTAACTTAAGATTTTATGAAATAAAGGTGACATCTCAGCTCAATGTATAGGTGTGAGGTTAGAGTTTGTCTGTATGCCAGTCTTGAGTCGGACTGATTCTATTTCCGAAGTAGGAATTTATAAAATATTGCATGTACTGACTGTCTGCATTGACTGCCTGTGTGCTTTTTGAGCAAAATAGAATGTGTCTGCAAATACACATAGACTTATATGTGTGTGTACATGCATGTTGGGAGGGAGGGAGAGAGAGAGTGTGTGTGTGTGAGAGAAAGAGTGAGTGCGTGTGTCTTGTTCTTGATGTGCATGTAGGTGTTGTAGAGGTATACGTGCAAGTGTTCTGGGAAGAAGGCATGTGAATGGGGTTCAACAATGTATCAACCATGATCAAATGGTCATAGAGTCATACAACGTGGAAACAGGTATTTTGGCCCAACTCGTCTATGCCAACCAGTTTTCTTAAACTGAACTGATTCCATTTGCTTCCATTTGAACCATATCCCTCTAAACCTAGTTTTCTGTCCAAGTACCTGTCCAAATGTCTTTTAAGTATTGTAATTGGACCCACCTCTACCAACAGCATATTCCATATATGCGCCATCCTCTGTCTGAAAAAGTTGCCCCTCAGAATCCTTTTAAATCTTTCCCCCTCTCACTTTAAACCTATGCCCTCTAGATTTGGATTTCCTTACCTTCGGGAAAAGACCTTAGTAATTCACCTGATGTCAGCCCCTCATGATTTTATAAACCTCTATAAAGCCACCTCTCAGCCTCCTATCCTCTAGGGACAAAAGTCCCAGCCTTGCCATGCAAATCAAACCCCCCCCAGTCTTGGTAACGTCATTTTTTGTTCTCTTTCCAGTTTAATAACATCCTTCTTGTAATAGCTTGATCAGAATTGTACACAATACTCTAAATGCACTCTCACCTATGTCGTGTACAGCTGTAAAATTGCATTTCACCTCCTGTACTCAATGCACTAACTTAAGCACCTTCCTCATCGCCCTGTCCACCTGTTACAGCACTGTCAAGAAACTATGTACCCACACTCTTGGGTCTCGCTATACAAAAAGACTGCCCAGAGCACCACCATTAACTATATAAGTCCTGCCCTGGTTTGTCTTGCCAAAATGTAGCACCTTGCATTTATCTGGATTAAACGCCAATTGGACCAGTTGATCAAGATGGCGTTGTACTGCTAGATAATCTTCTTCATTGTCTACTACAACACCAATTTTGGTGTAATTCACAAACTTACTAAATACACTTATATTCTCATCCAAATAGTACATATACATGATGAACAAAGTGGACCCAACACCAAATCTTGTGGAGCAGACTTGATGAGCCAAATGATCTAATTCTGCTCCTGTATCTAATGGCTGTGACTTATGACCAGGATAGAGAGCTTATGTAGCAAGCAGGACAGATGTAGATGACAGTGACCAAAATAGAGAGATTTCACTATGAAGAGAGAGATCTCATGATCAAGACAGGCAAGTTACACAACAACTGAGACAGAGGGGGTTCACAAAATGACCAGGACAAATAGATCACATGATTAAGACAGCAATATTGCATAGTGACCAGAACAGTGACATCTAATTTCTTGGTCGTACAGAAATTAAACATTGAGAAAAGGAGGGCATGATGTCAAAGCTTTTATTTTTGCACTCATCATTATTGGAATGCAAGAAAAGAAACAAATCTTTGAAAGGGACAGCAATTTATACAGCAGGAGAAGGGGATGCTGATTGATTGGACTATGATTGGAATGGAAATGTAGCAGAAACTGTTAAATGTCAACTTTAGCTCGCTGATTAACCACAAAACAGGCAAATAAACTCTGATTGGTCAGGTAATTGTCATGGAAAATACAACAGGTTTCGGTATTGTCCATAATCCTTTCTCCTATTGTCCTCCTGTGTGTGAATACGTGTAACTTTGAGCACATGCAAATAAATGCCCTGCAAGTCCAGCTGGTAATCTTAAATTGCTTTCAATGTAAGTCTGAGCATAGTCAAAAGTATTTAATAAATATAGTTCAAAAGCATAAGTACATCTAATACTGGACCTGATGTTCTGAGTTTTGTACTCAGAGCCTGGTAGAGCACTTTGAGTATGCTGCCCATTGTAGACGGAAGAACATATTGTTTGATACAGTCTGCCAATCATTGAAGCATAGGCCTACATACCTGACATTATACTAGCACTGAAACTCGAGTACCCTATCACTTATTTGTATGGTTGGCAGGATGTCTTTTTGGCAAGATGGTGGGATCCTGTTAGCAGAGAATACTGAAAGTAAAAATAAACTAAAAGTAAACTTCAAAAAAAGTAGCAGCAGGAGTTCCATTGACTAAAAGCTGAACTGGACTAGCAGCATAAATATTGTGGCAACAGGAGCAAATCAAAGGTTAGGAATTCTGCAGTGAGTAACTCACTTCCTATGTCCCTAAAACCTATCCACCACCTATATGGCACAAGTCAGGAGTACTTCCATACTTTCCACTTGCCAGGATGAATGCAGCTCCAAGAGTACACAGGAAGCTTGACACCATCCAGGACAAAGCAGCCCACTTGATTGGAGTTCCATCCACCACATTCAACATTTATTGCCTTCACCGCCAATTACAAGATGCACTACATTAAGGCTCCCTTGAAACCTTCAAACGTACAACTTTTATCAACTAGAATTAGAATGAGGTGTATTGTCACAAGTATGGGATACACAGAGTGAAAAGCATACCAAATTGCCATTTCCAGCACCATCTAAGGCGTAATTTAGAAAAATAAAGAAATAATATAGTCCTTATAAAGCTAGGTAAAAAAAGATATCCAGGTACAAATTTTTGAGGTATAAATTTTTTAAAAAGGATAAGCGAAGCAGTTGTGTGGGAAAATCGCCACCTACAAGTTCCCATCCAAGTCACACAACACCCTGACTTGAAGCTATATTGCTCTTCCTTCACTGTCGCTGGGTGAAAATAATGGAACTCTCTTGCAGCAGTATGGGACGTGCTACACTATAAGGACTGCAGCGGTTAAGAACACAGCTCACCAAAATCTTGTTGAGAGTGAGTTTAGGATTAGTTTTTTGATCTAGGTATAAAGCTTATCTGTTTCACCTAACCCCAGCTTTGTAATACATGATTAAAGTAGGTTAGAATGTTTGAATGGGTTAATGAGTTTAAAAAGATGATACAGTAATTGAATTGAATCAGGAGACAGCTGGTCACGCAAGAGGAAGTTTAAATCATCTTGGACATAGGAGACAAGTTGTGTAGGCAAGGGTACATAGGTTAGACTTTGGAGACGATCACAAGTGGTAACCTACAGCCCAACGCTTGAATGAGGAACCCGGAGTTAGGATGACAGAACCAATCAGTTTGAGACTAACTAACTTGGCTAAACACAGATAATATTGTGTGAGAATTGTGGTGTTTGCATTTTCTTTGTAACTGGTTTGAAATCTGACCTTAGTTCGATTCCAGCCTCAAGCGACTATCTGTGTGGAGTTTGCACATTCCCCCCGTGCCTGTGTGGGTTTTCTCCAGCTTCCTCCCACAATCACAAAGATGTGCAGATGAGGTGAATTGGCCACGTTAAATTGCCCATAGTGTTAGGTGCATTAGTCAGGAGTAAAATATAGGGTAAGGGAATGGATCTGGGTGGGTTATTCTTCGGAGGGCCGTTGTGGACTTGTTGGTCCGATGGGCGTGTTTCCATACTGCAGGGAATCTAATCTAATAAGGCATATTTTACTCAGTATTGATCTGCAACACTTGCTCCTGTTAACTTGTAGACTAATGATGCCTTCAGCCAGGAGTCATTGATCCATTTCCAGGGAAATAGGGTTGGCAACAAATGCTGGTGTAGCATATTACTGTGAATAAATTATAAAAATAATGGCTTGGTTCGTCTCTTGTTCACATTTTTGAGGATCTTTCCCTTTTGCAGAGTAATCTGAACTCGTTTGGGCACTTTTCAGGCCCCAACATGGTAGACCTAGGCACTTTTGTGAGTCTGTGATGTACAGTGAGGGATAGGCTGCATCTAAAATATCCTGCGTGATAATGGCTACTCTGATCACTTTAAATCACACGAACTCGTGATATATCATCACAGCGGTCAGACATCTATCGACGGAGAGGGGATCGGGGGCATGGGAATTTCTGCCGGGAGTGGCAGAAGGAGGTAAGGAGGGAGTGGGAATATTTATTGTTGGGGAGATGGAGAATCTAGCAGGGAAGGGAATGTCTGTATCAGGGGATCTGTATGGTGGGAAGTCAAGCCTCTACAAAAATCCTATAGGAGGGCATGGAAAATCGATTGGAATCTATCTGCCGACGTCTGTACAAGTGTGTCTCTATCGGGGGCACAATGAGCTTTCTGGGTTGAGGGGACCTGGTCACGGTCGGGATTTTTAACTGCTGTGACAACAGGCAGGCTTTAGGACCCTGTGGCAGTGAGTGACGGGGCTTCACCAGCTGTTAATTGAATTCTCTCTCGGTTTCTGGGCAGTTCTGTGTATGATCGGCTTCGATTGATGATGGTGTCGTCCAGGACAGTGACAATCGTGACTCTCTCTGTTGCGTTGGGTTTATTCTTTGTCTTCATGGGAACCATCAAATTGACGCCAAGACTGAGCAGAGATGCTTACAGCGAGATGGTAAGCAGCAATGGGTGAGCAGGTGTCTAACAGATACACAGTATTACTAAGCACTCAACACACAACAGCGACTGAATTAGACACGGGGCCTGTACCAACCAGCTTCTAGAAACCGCTCAGCATAAACACAACAAAAGAGAAAAGCAGGCAGGAGAAACAGGGAGCTATCACTGCCTAGGACTCACATTAAGTGTTGTTACTTTGCAAAATGAATTATTCATTTCAGACTGGGAACAAAACAATAAATACAAAAAAAATGCTCACAGGAATTCATGTAGCCCATTAATTGTAATAAAATCCCCCAAAGTGATTCACAGGAGCATTTAAAGAAATGTGTTAATCTATAGAATTCCTTGTCCAGTGAAGTAGTATTTGCTACTTCAGTAAATGTTTTTAAAGCTAAGGTAGTTTTTTTAACAATAATGGATTTAAGGGATACGGTGAGAGCACGGTTAAGTGGATCTGAGACCAGAAAAAGACGAGCCATGACCTTTTTGAATGGTGTAGCAGGCTCGAAGGGCTGGATGGCCTACTGCTCCTAGCTCTTATGTATGTTCTTCTGAATATTTGACACTGGCACATGTAAGGCAAAGTCATCAAAAGCTTCTTCAGAGATTAGCTTGAAAGGGTGGAAGGGTGATAGCAATGGTAAGGTTTTGAATTTCAGAGCTTCAGGCCAAGGCAGCCGGAGACACAAGGCAGAAAGAATGGAAAGTTATGTGGCTATAGGTAAGAACGTAAAAGAGAGACAAGGATGTTGAGGGATTTGAAAGCAAGGATGGGAATTTTAAACCTAGGATCTTGTTTAACTGTGAGCCAATGTAGGTCATCAACATAGACGGTGGGGGTCATTACAGAATGGAAGTTGGTGCAAGTTAAGACAAAGGTAGCAGAATTTTGGATGACATCAAATTTATGGACATTGGAATGTGGAAGATTTGCTGGGAATTCATTGGAATAGTCGACTTTAGAGACAATAAAGGCATGAATAAGAGTTTTAACAAATGAGCTGAGGCAGGGAAGTGAGTCACGTGGAAATTTGTGGTCTTAGTGATGATGCAGGTATTGGTTGAAAGTTCAAACTTGGGCTCCAAATAATAACAAGACCAAAAACAGTCTTGTTCAACTTTAAACAGTTGACAGGGATTAAAGACAGAAAATAATGGGTTCAGTCTTTTTAATATTTAACAGGAAAACTTTTCAGTTCGTCCACTACTGGATGTTGGATAAACAATGTAAAAAGTTAGCAAAAGTAGAGGAATCAAGAGCGGTGTTGATGAGATGGCGCTGGCTATGATCAGCATATGTGAAAAATAATGCTGTGCCTTTGGATGATGTTGCTGATAGGTAGCCATGTTTATAATAAAAAGAAATGGAGGGGCCAAGAATAGGTTGTTGGGGAAAACTAGGGGTAAAGGCTAAAAGAAGATATTTTAAAAGATGCTGTGACTACAATTTGCTGGATAAGATTCAGATCAGGTGAGAGAGATCCAACCCACTGGACAGCAGTGGAGAGGTGTTAAAGAGGAGTGATATTACCATGTCATCAGTGCAGATAGGTCAAGAGGGACAAGGAGAGAAAGTTTACCTTAGCACAGACATATGGCAACAGTGATAGAGTTGAAAGAGGTGGTGGTGAGATAGAGTTGGGCCATTTGTGATTTTGATCAAAGCTGTTTAAGTATTCTGGATTGGATGGATTCAAACTGGAGTTCTGATAAGATACGAATGGATTTGGGAGCAACGTTTTCAAGGAGGTTGGAGGTTGTATTGAAAAGGGAGATGAAGAAATGATAGTATAAGGCTGATAGGATCAAAAGTTTTTTTCTTCTAAGGAGAGGATTTTTAGAATTTATTGACCATCCCTAAAAGCCTTGAGAAAGTGGTGGATAGTTGCTTTCCTAAATCACTGCAGTCCATTTGGTGTAGATAAATGACAAGGCTGTTAAAGAGAGACTTCCATGATTTTGTCCCAGCCACACTGATGGAACAACAATATATTTCCAAGTCAGGATAGTGAGTGGCTTGGAGGAGAATTTGCAGGTGGTGGTGTTCCCATGTATCTCCTATCCTTGTCCATCTAAATAGTAATGTTCATGGGTGTGGAAGGTGCTGCCTAAGGAGCCATGGTGAATTTCTGCAGTGCATTGTGTTGATGCTAACACTGAGCATCATTGGTAGAGAGAGTGAATGTTTGTGGTGCCAGTCAAATGGACTGATTTGTCCTGGATGTTCTCAAGCTTCCTGAGTGTTGTTGGAGCTACACATCCAAACAAGTGGGGATCATTCCATCACATTCCTGACTTGTGCCTTTTAGATAGTGGACAGGCTTTGGGGAGTCAGGAGGTGAGTTATTCACTGCAAAATTCCTGGCCTCTGATCTGGATTTGTTGCACAGTATTTATTTGGCTGGTCCAGTTCAGTATCTGATTAATGGTAACTTCCAGGACATTGATCATGCAAAGATGATGCCCTTGAATGTCAAAGAGCAATAGTTGTATTCTTTCTTTTTAAAGATCACTATTACCTGGTGCTTGCATGACATGAATGTTACTTGCCTCTTACTGGCCCAAGCCTGGATATTTTCCAGGTCTTGATGAATTTGCACATGGGCTACTTCAATATCTGAGGGGTCACAAATGTTGCTGAAATTTGTACAGTCAGTGAACATCCTGACTTTTGATATTATGTTGGAAGGAGGATCATCAGTGAAGCAGCTAAAAACTGATTTGAAGGCAAGATGGACAATGCCATCTGAACTGAGAAAATTTAGTAAACATAGAGTCCAGGAAAGAAGGTGGCATGGTCAGTATCTAATGTGAAAAGAATCAAGGAATCAGGCTGTGCGTTTTATAGTCATAGTCCAGGGAGGATGTAAGGGAGACAGGAGAGAAGTGCAAGAAATATGCAAGTTCAAGGCTTGGACAGGTGGAAACCTCAGTAGGTTTGGCCCAGCAGACTACTGGAAGGGAAGGACATAGCAGAGCCAGTTTATTAGATTATCTAGATTTTATTGACAAAGATGCCCACAAATGAATCAATAAGGACTTTTGCCATCATATTTCCCAGTACAGTTATGGGTGGGCAACAAATAAGCATCTTAACAGCAACACCCACATTCTGTGAAAGAAGTTTTAAAATCTGCCACACTGCTCCTGCTGAAAGTGTCATCAGTTATGCCTCATCTCACTGTATACAGTACACACAAAGTGACCATTCCCAGTTGTCTTAAATGAGTAGCTTCACCATTGAGTTTTCACAGTGATTTCAGTCAAAAGATGCAGAGGGGAAAGAAGCACATTTTCATTTACGTTGAGTTTCTATGATTAGATTACATTACGTACAGTGTGGAAACAAGCCCTTCGGCCCAACAAGTCCACACCGACCCGCCGAAGCGCAACCCACCATACCCCTACATTTACTCCTTACCTAACACTACGGGCAATTTAGCATGGCCAATTCACCTGACCCGCACATATTTGGACTGTGGGAGGAAACCCACGCAGACACGGGGAGAATGTGCAAACTCCACACAGTCAGTCGCCTGAGGCGGGAAATGAACCCGAGTCTCTGGCGCTGTGAGGCAGCAGTGCTAACCACTGTGCCACCTCTTGAAACTGTTACCTGAAAGCACTGTAAAAGCAGTCACATACAGTAGTAACTTTCAAAGCGGAAATAGTTCAGTACTTCAGACAGAAAAAGGATAAGACTATAAGACATAGGAGCAGAAATTAAGCCATTCAGCCCATCGAGTCTGCTCTGCCACTCAATCATGGCTAAGAAGTTTCTCAACCTATTCTCTTGGTTTCTCCCTATAACCCTTGATCCTCTTGATAATCAAGAATCTATCTACCTTAGTCTTAAATACACTCAATGACCTGGCCTCCACAGCCCTGTGGTAGTGAATTCCATAGATTCACCACTCTGGCTGAAGACGTTTCTCCTCATCTTTGTTCTAAAAGGTCTGCCCTTGGGTCCTCGTATCTCCTGCCAATGGAAACATCTTTGCAACATCCACTCTGCTCAGGCCATTCAGCATTCTGTAAATGTCAGTAAGATCCCCCCTCATCCTTCTACACTTGACGGAGTATAGTCCCAGAGTCCTCAAATGTTCCTCATATATTAAGCTTTTCATTCTTGGCGCCATTCTCATTAACCTCCTCTGAACCCACTTCAGGGCCAGGACATCCTTCCTCAGACATGGAGCCCAAAACCGTGCACAATACAAAAGTGCAGGACTGTGGGAAGAAAGTGATATTAATTAGATTGTCAGCACAAGCATGCTAAGCCAAGTAGCCTCCTTTGCATTGTAAAGTTCCAGAAAATCCTCCTCAAAACAATCTTAGGATTTTAATGAACAACTAATGCCATCAATTTTCAATCATTTTAATTTCAGAAAAGAGCTTATAAGGAATATGCCAAGGCCCTGCCAGTGTTAAAGAAGATGGGTATCACATCAGTCCTGCTGCGAAAGTTAATTGGCACACTGGAATTGTCATGTGGCATTGTGATGACACTGGTACCTGGGAGGCCCAAGGATGTGGCTAACTTTGTACTGCTTCTGGTCATGCTGGCTGTGCTTTTCTTCCATCAGCTGGTAGGTGATCCACTCAAGCGCTACGCCCATGCACTTGTCTTTGGGATCCTGCTGACCTGCCGGCTGCTGATCATTAGGCAGGGGGATGACAAGAACATGGCTCCAGGAGGCCTGATGAAGGAGGTGCAAGCTAGTGGAGATACCAAGACTGAGACTGAACAAGACAAAGGGAAGCTTAAAACCTCCTAACTCGGCTCATAGCAGCGGAGTTTCGGCACCAGGCAAAGTCCCCCCGGAATCTTTATATCACACTGCATTCAGTTAGAAGTGAATGATTAATAATCCTTGAAGACCTGGTGACAGGAAATCTCAGAGAACTAACAGGACCTCTCCACTGAGACAAAAATTCAGTTTGATCCCAATCAATATTCTTCAGTATAAAATCCTTATGTCCCCAGTCTGTACTTAACTGTGTTCTATATTAATGATAAACACATCAGCCAAGGGGGATCATTCACAGTTGAAAATGAGACCTCAAATTCACTTCATGGAGAGAGGGAGGAAGTGACAGCCTCCAAATAAAGACAGAGTTTCAGCAACAGTGAAGTTTCAACTTTGAACTAGGCTCCCAGAAGTGATAAGTTCTCTGGAAGATTCAATCCTACACATGCCAGTGAAATGAAACCAAACTTTCCCCAAGGTCAGACTTCTGCTTCTTGTTGACAAAAAAATTTTCATGACTGGAGTCATTGCAAGAATTGGAAATGATTTACTTTTCAAAATACAACATATAATCTGGACAGTACACAGCAGCAGTAGCCATGGGCATCCAGAGATTACGTCATGGAAGCTGGGTGGATTTCAGCTACAATTTCCACTCCCTCGCCCATTACTTATGTCTCTCTCTCTCTCCCTCTGTCTCTCCATCATCTACCTCTGTATCACCTCCCTCTTCCTCCCCATTATCTCATCTTTCTCCCTATAACCTCTCTCTTGCTTCTCTTTTTCTCACTCTGTTACTTCCCTCTCCCCCTCCTCCATTAACATACTCAATCATGTTGCCGATAACATTTTTTTTTCATTTCAGTTATTTGTTATGATGGGTGATTAATGAAAAAAGTTGTACTGTAGGGAAGGGCAGTGAGCAGACTGAAACCTTTTATCACTAGGAGGAATTGTTGACTTTCAGACGAGGGGATTGTAGCTGCTTTAAATAACATGTGGACGATGGGAACAATTGGATGTCAGAATTGAATATCTGTAGCCTCAAAATAAAGAGAACAGACCCAGATTAACCAAATGACTGTTTATCCAAATTTCACATTACAAGATGAAATCAATGTCAATGCTATTGGCTTCAGTGAGTCCATGCATGTTATCATATTTTATTTGATATATTTTGTTAATTACTGTCAATTAGAAACATAATTTCTGGCAAATCAAACAAAAATGTTGAAAAATAAACAGCCACACTGTCATAATCTCTCCTGTATTACTTCATGTCACGACTGCATTTTTCAAAACTCAACAGAAAGATTCTCCTCTCTTGAAGGTGCTGTCACTGGAACATAGGTTTGCTACTCTCTGCGCGCGCTGACTTTCACTGGTTGGGTGCTGGTCCACTCATCTCCTGAAGGTGCAGATTCCAAAAGGATGCCGGTCCCCTCCTCTCCTGAGGTTGCTGACTCCAACTGAGACAGAGATGTCCTACCTGACTGCAGGTGCTGACTTGCAATTGATGCTGGAAATGTTCTGTCTCTCACCTCTGACCATTATCATGTCACTGTTTATCATAGATGTTAGTAGTAAAAGGATAAGTATATGTAGGGTTAAAATTTGTTTTACATTTTATATGGTTAAAGCTTTTACTTTAATTTTACCATTAGACAGCTGTTGATCTTTACTGCAGCTGCAGCTAATAAAATAGGAAAAGTTCATTACCAGGATGCTTTGGAATTGAATGTGTCGATGTACAATACAAACGCCTGTGCTGTTTGATTTTGTTAAAATCCATGTCTTTATTCATTTTTTGTGAAGTTAGATAGCTGAGGCAGTCCTGAGACACAAAGTGGGACAGTGGAACCCAAGATATCAATTTAAATCCCCGGTGATAGCCAAGTTGTCATCTTTTGTTTTCAAGAAACTATACCTTCTTATTTACAATAACACTTGTCTTGCCAAAGTGAATCAACAAGTATAGTAAGAAATCAATGATAAAGTTCTTAAGATCTTTTTGCATAGTCAGGTTCAGCAAAGTTGCATCCCTATCTGGGGCAATACAGTAATATTGTTAATTTCTCTGTGTATCTCCTGGTCAAATGCATTGTGCATGTTTGGTCTTTGTTGAATACAATAAACAGAGTATGTTGCAAACTGTTTGGATATCAGAATCAAATTTGTTTACATAGAAAGAGACCATTTAGCCCATCAAACCTGAACTGCTGACTTTCAGTTCAATCACAGCTGATGACTTGTTTATTAACTCTATTCACCTACCTTATTTTGATAACCCTTAAAATACCCTTATCTGACAAAAATCAATTATCACAGTTTTGAGATTTTTAAGTAATACAACCCCCAGCTTCAAGAACATTTTGGGGAGAGTTCCAGAACTTCGAATCATAACATGGGTATAGTACAGAAGGACACCATCTGGCTTGTGATGGCTATGTTGCAACAGTGATTTAGATTAGATTAGATTACTTACAGTGTGGAAACAGGCCCTTCGGCCCAACAAGTCCACACCGACCCGCCGAAGCGCAACCCACCCATACCCCTACATTTACCCCTTACCTAACACTACGGGCAATTTAGCATGGCCAATTCACCTGACCCGCACATCTTTGGACTGTGGGAGGAAACCGGAGCACCCGGAGGAAACCCACGCAGACACGGGGCGAACGTGCAAACTCCACACAGTCAGTCGCCTGAGTCGGGAATTGAACCCGGGTCTCAGGCGCTGTGAGGCAGCAGTGCTAACTGCTGTGCCACCATGCCGCCCATAAAGCTAGTCACACTTGCCACTCCTTTCCCGTGGCCCTGCAGTATCTTCTTATTCAGTATGATGTTATTCAATGCCCTTTTAAAAGTTATGATTGAATCAGTACATAATCAGACAAAAGCTGATATTTATTCAAACCTATCAAGAGTGTAGATTTCATATTGAGTAGTAAGCATGTATGAGTGTAATAGAAAAAGCAAGGGAGTCGGACTGGCTGAACTGCTCTTTCTGAGAGGAACCATGAGGATGTTGCACCAAATGGCTCCTTCTGTGCAATAACTATTCTATGATTCTGGTTCTTCATAATTCTGTTGTGGTTAATTTTTGCTTCATTTCTCCAAAGTATGTTTTATCTAAATTTAAAACTTTGATCACTGTTTCATCTCACAGATAATTGAATTATGGTGTATTATGCATACTCTTGGCTAAGTTTTCTCTTTCCATTAGATTGACGTTTCATGCTCACTAAGTCTATGATCTTGGCCAATTTCCTTTTGATACTACCATTTTGCCTTTTATTCCATCGGCTTCAATTTTGCTGGAATTAACATTTTCAATTTTCCAGTCCTTTGCCACCACCCCGATACAATGAGAATTAGAAGGAAGTAACCAGTATCTCTGAAATTTCCATAATTACTTTCATGTGTTTCCTTGGATGCATCCCATCCTATTTATAGCAGAGATTGATCAATTCTTGGAGACTGAAGAAATCACAATAATGCAGGAACATGAAATTGAAGTAGAAATACAATTAGTGAATATGTTCAAAACAAAGATCAATAGCTTTCTGGACACCAAATTATATCATAGAATTCCTACACTGTGGAGGCAGGCCATTTGGCCCATTGAGTCCACACTGACCCTCCAAATAGCATTCCAGCCAGACACCCCCATATTATACCATTGACCTGCACGTACCATGGCTAATCCACCCAGTCTGTAGGTAATCTCCAGGTAACAAAGCACGGCCAATTCACTTAATCTGCACATCTTTCCACAGTTCTGAGGAAGAGTCACTGAACCTGAAACATTACTCTGGGCTTTCTCTCCATAAGTGCTGTCAGACCTGCTGAAGTAAACAGGATGCTGGAAGAACACAGCAAGCCAAGCAGCATCAGGAGGTGGTGAACTCGATCTTTCAGGACAGGGATGTGTGTGTGTGTCGGAGTAGCTGCAGAGAAAGGGGGTGTAGGGGGTAGGGTGGTGAAATGGGGATATGTGAAGACAGGCAGAGGGTAGACCTGGTTGGTCTGTGGGAGGAATGAATCCAGTAGGTGGCTGGGGGGAGTAGAAAGGAGGTTATTTGAAATTGGAGAATTCAACGTTGAATCAGAACTGCTGAGCCTTTTCAGCAATTGCTGATTTTGTGTCTGCACTTCTTTGGACTTTGGGAGGAAACCGGAGCACACAGACGAAACCCATGAAGTCAAGGACAGAATATGCAAACTCCACCCAGACTTTGGCCCAAGGGTGCAGTCAAACCCGGGTCCCAGATGCTGTGAGGCAACCACGCGGACCATTGAGACCGTATGACATAATGTGGGAAAGTGACGTTGAGGTAGATGATTCCCTTGGGTGTAATTGATTGGCGGATCAGTTTTGACGGGCGACATGGCTTACATACTGTTCTTACATACCGTTGGAATACTGCAGGGGGCGCAATGATTGGGAGGTCCAGTGAATCCAGGACTTGCGGCTTTTCTTGCGGCCCCTTGCAAGTCGTCGGCGTGGCTATAAAAAGGAGAGCGCGCCTGTGGCGTGGTCAGTGGGAACGGCGGCTGAGTGAGTGAGTGAGTGAGTGAGTGAGTGAGTGAGTGAGTGAGTGAGTGAGTGAGTGAGTGAGTGAGTGAGTGAGTGAGTGAGTGAGTGAGTGAGTGAGTGAGTGAGTGAGTGCCGACCGATACCCTCCTACACTCTTGATCTTATTTGATCGGCCGGGAGGCCCGGGCCCCGGCCTGAGGTGATGAGAAAAACCGCTCGCGAGCTGCCGGCGATGGGCGGAGGCGGCGGGAAAGGTCCCGGGTGCAGCGGAGTTGATGAACCGATCAGATAGATGAGACCGCGGCTCAAAGCCCGGCCGCTGAGTATCGAGGCGATTCTGATCCGCGTTGACCCACCCGGGGCCGGGGTTTGGGGGATTGGCGCGGGGGAGGCGGGGGAAGAGACACCCAGGGACTGGGGTGGGGTTGAGAGGGAAGAGAATATTAAGAAGGAAAACATAAAGATTCAGACAGGGAAATCACCATCCACAGACCTTTCTTTTCGGGGGGAGGATGTAGAAGTAATACCCAGCGATTGGGGACTGGAAAGGCAGCAGGAAATATTGGGAGGAGAAGGGGAACGCTTTGCGGTTGGACCCCATCGATAGATCATGAGGTTTGTTCAAAATAAGCGAGAAGCAATGCGGTGTAAATTATTTACTGTTTTATGTGAATGCAGCTGTGCTGCGCAAGTGAGTTACAGGTGAATGCTGCCACTTGGAAATATGATGTGGCTGTAATGTGGAATTGATAGTGTTGTTGTGTTTCCACCTTTTCCTCCACTACATTGACTCCATTTGCACCACTTTGTGTCCCATGAGTTGGTTGAACAGTTCCTCAAACTCCCAAGAGAATAAGGCAGCTGTCTAGTCCCTGAACAAGTGTTGCAGATCCATTAAATAGACCTTAGTTCAGCCACATCAACAATTGACATGTACTTTCCAGGAGTCTCCCGTGTTCTGTTTCAAACAAACATGGATTTGCAATAAACACCACACTGGCCTATCTGCTAGCAAATCACGGACAATGGAAGTGATCTCATTTGAAAGTGAACTCAATTTGAGGGCAAGAACAGGAAGAAAGGGACCTAAAGGTTAACTTTTTCACATAGAGAATGATGTCTGAATGGAATGAGCTGCCAGAGGAAAAGGTGGAGGCTGGTATGATTACAACACTTTGGTGGCAAGAACAGGAAGGCAGATTACCTAAATTGAGTCCATTGAGGCAGTAAAGGGGCAGTCCAGAGAGATCTGGGTGTTCTTGTACACCAGTCAATGAAGGCAAGCATGCAGGTACAGCAGGTAGTGAAGAAGGCTAATAGCATGCTGGCCTTCATAACAAGAGGGATTGAATATCGATGCAAAGAGGTGCTTCTGCAGCTGTACAGGGCCCTGGTGAGACCACACCTGGAGTACTGTGTGCAGTTCTGGTCACCAAATTTGAGCAAATACATTTTGGCTATTGAGGGAGTGCAGCGTAGGTTCACGAGGTCAATTCCTGGAATGGAGGGATTACCTTACACTGAAAGACTGAAGCGACTGGGCTTGTATACCCTTGTGTTTAGAAGACAGAGGGGATATGATTGAGACATATAAGATTATGAAAGGATTGGACACCCTGGCAGCAGAAACATGTTTCCGCTGATGGGTGAGTGCCGAACCAGAGGACACAGCTTAAAAATACGGGGTAGACCATTTAGGACAGAGATGAGGAGAAACTTCTTCACCCAGAGAGTGGTGGCTGTGTGGAATGCTCTGCCCCAGAGGGCAGTGGAGGCCCAGTCTCTGGATTCATTTAAGAAAGAGTTGGAAAGAGCTCTCAAAGATAGTGGAATCAAGGGTTATGGAGATAAGGCAGGAAGCGGATTAGGAATGATAAGCCATGATCATATTGAATGGCTGTGCAGGCTCAAAGGGCTGAATGGCCTACTCCTGCATCTATTGTCTATTGAATAGGAAGGGTTTAAAGGGACATAGGCCAAGTACTGGCAGATGGGACTAGATTTATATAGGATATCTGGTTGGCTAGGACAAGTTGGATCGAAGGGTTTGTTTCGTGCTGCATATCTCTAAACTTCACCAACACATTCCACCCTGAACTTAAATTCATCCGGACCATCTCTGGCGCCTGCCTCCCCTTCCTGGAACTCTCCATCTCCATCAACAGTGACTGAGCCAACACTGGCATTTTCTACAAACCCGACTCCCACAGCAACCTGGATTACAACTCCTCCCAACCTGCCTCCTGCTAAAATGCTATCCCGTTATTCCCAATTCCTCTGCTGCATCTGCTCCCAGGAAGACCAGTTCCACCACAGAACATATAAGATGGCCACGTTTAAAGACTGCAATTTCCCCTCTTGTGTGGTTGATAATGCTCTCCAGGGCATCTCAACCACCTCCTGAAGTCTGCCCTCGAATCCCACCCCTCCAACAGCAACAAGGACAGACCCCACCTCCCCCGGTCCTCACCAACCTCTGTATACATTGCATCATCATCTGCCATTTCTGCCAACAAACAGACCCCATCACCAGAGATTTATTTCCCTCCCAACTTCTATCCACTTTCCCTAGAACATTCCCTCCTTGGTGACCTGGTCGGGTTCATGCCACCCCCCCCCCCCCCCCCCGGCTCTTCCCCAGCAACCCCTCCTCCTCTCCTGCCACTGCAGGAATGGTAAACTCTGCACCCACACCTTCCCCCTCACTTCTGTCCAAGGCCCCGAAGGAACCTTCCACATCCATCAAAGTTTCACCTGCACTTCCACATACTGTATCCATTGCTCCCGATGCAGTCTCCCCTAAATTTGGGAGACAGGATGCCTACTCACAGAGCACTTCAAAGAAAATGTTTGGAACACCCGAGCCAACCAACTGCACCGCCCCATGGCCGAACAGTTCGACTCCACCGAGGACATGCAGGCCCTGGGCCACCTCCATCACCATTGCCTTATCCCCCGAAGCCTGAAAGAAGGAACGCTTCATCTTTTGCCTCGGGATCCTCCAACCCCATGGCACTAATGCGGATTTCACCTGTTTCATTCCCCCTCCCCCCCCACTTTATCCCAGTTCCAATCTTGCAGCTCAGCATTGCCCTCATGACCTGTCCCACCCTCCCCTTTGACCTATAATCTTTACCCCACCTCCATCCACCTATTGCCCCCTCAACTACCTTCTCCCAGCCCCTCCCCACTCTTATTTACCTCTCCACCCCAAGGCTCCCAGCTTCGTTCCTGATAAAGAGCTTTTGGCTGAAACGTCGATTTTCCTGCTCCTTGCATGCTACCTGACCTGACCAACACCACACTCTACTAATCTGCAGTCCTCACTTTCACCCATTTGGTCGTTTAGACCTGTTCCACCGTTCAATATGGGGGAGCTAAGGCAAGGAGGTCAAGGCATTTGACTTTTTCTTCCTCATTGAAGAGCCAAGTGAATATTGCCCATTGGCTTTGTGTTCCAGTAGGACTCTGATTTTCATGTATGGATTATGTTCCCCATTGCTAGGGCATTTCAGGCACTAAGTATCTCAGTTCATTGAAGAAACAAGCATTTTGCACTTGAAAATTTCGCACCACTTATTTTGAAGCGGTCTATAATTTCCTATTCCTTGGATGCTGCCTGACCTGCTGTGCTTTAACCAGCAACACATCTTCAACTGTGATCTCCAGCATCTGCAGACCTCATTTTTTACCCTATAATTTCCACACGTTTAGTGTGATCACTTAATGATGCCACCAAATTTAAAAGTACAAATTTCAAACATATAGACTGTACATTAAGTATGCCATCAAATATTTAGGGTCACAGTTTTAACAATATGATGAAAGAGTAGTCGGAATGGGTAGGTAGTGTGAGACATCCTTGAGCGCATCCTACTCTCTAACTAGTGCTCACTTTAGAACCGTTGGGAAGTGCAACCAGAGCCAAGGACAATGCACCATTGGTGTCTTAGCTTTATAGCAGGGTTACAAAATCTCTGGAACAAGAATAATGATCGATGATTCAGTAGTTCCAGAACTAATTAGGTGTTTCTGCCATTTCATACACATACCACCCTCTGTGTGAAAAAGTTGCCCCATGGGTCTTTTAATCTTTTCACCCTAAACTTATGCCCTCTAGTTCTGGTCTTGCCCCACCCCAAGGAAAAGACTTTGTCTATTTATCCTATTCATGCTCCTCATGATTTTATAAATCTCTAAATTTGCCCCTTAGCCTCTGACGCTCCAGAGAAACAGCCCCAGCCTGTTCAGTCTGTCCCTATAGCTCAAATCATCCAACCCTGGCAACGTCCTGGTAAATCTTTTCTGAACCCTTTCAAGTTTCACAACATCCTTCTAATAAGAAGGAGACCAGAATTGCACACGGTATTCCAACAGTAGTCTAATCAATGTCCTGTACAGCTGCAACATGACCTCCCAACCTCTGGACTTAGTACTCTGACTGATAAAGGAAAGCATACCAAACGCCTTCTTTACTATCCCATCTACCTGCAACTCCACTTTCAAAGAGCTATGAACCTGCACTCCAAGGTCTCTTTGTTCAGCAGCACTCCCTCGGACCTTACCATTAAGTGTATAAGCCCTGCTAAGATTTGCTTTCCTAAAATGCACCACCTCACATTTATCTAAATTAAACTTGATCTACCACTTGTCAATCTACTGCCCATCTGATCAAAATTCTGTTGTAATCTGAGGAAGCCTTCTTTGCTGTTCATGACACTTCCAATTTTGGTGTCATCTGCAAACTTACTAACTATACCTCTTATGCTCACATCCAAAACATTTCTATAAATGAAAAGTAAACCTGCTTGTCAGACTGAGACTACATGTTTTCAAGACCCCCCATCCTAGATTACCTCTAGTAAATACAATTTCTGGAGAACAAGATGGACAAACTCAGATCACGGCTCAGTTTTCAGTGTGAACTGTGGGACTGCTGTGCACTCTGCTTCTCAGAAACCTATCTCAACCCATCCATTCCGGATTGCGCACTTCAGGCTGAAGGTTTTTCTATCCATCATATGGACAGTACAGCGTCCTTAGGTAAGATGAAGAGTGGAGGAGTTTGCTTATTAATCAACAACTTGTGGTGCATTGACGTGGCAAACCTGGGCAACCATTGCTCCCCAAACCTTGAATTCCTCAGCGTCAAATGCTGCCCCCTCTATCTTCCATGGGAATTCACTGCTGCTATATACCGGCTTTGTACGTACTGCCACAAGCAAAGGTTGCAGAAACTCTGGATGTGCTGTTCTCCACGACTAACACACTGGAGAGGGAACACCCTGAGGCCCTGTTATTATAATTGGTAACTTCATTCAAGCCAATCTATGGAAGGTATTGCCCAAGTACCGATAGAACATTACCTGCCCCAAAAGGGGCCTGAATATTTTAGACCACTGCTACAACATTGTGAAGGATGCCTACTGCTCCATCCCCCTTATTTCAGAAACTCCAACCACAATGCAATGTTTCTTCTGGCTTACGGGCAAAATCTCAAGCAGGAGACCCCCTCATGCATACAGGTTTAGTACTAGCCAGAGGATCAACTCTGGTGCTGTCTGGAATTGGCTGACTAAGCCAGGTTCAAAAAGTCTGCAAGTATCTCAGATGAGTATGTCACTACTGTCGCAAACTTTATCAGCAAGTGTGTTTAGGACTGCATACCGAGGAAATCAATCTGATGTTCCCCAATAGGAAACCCTGGATGAATCCGGACATACTGAACCTGCTAAAAACCAGGCATGAGACCTACTCAAATGGAAGGAATCAAAGTATGACCTTCACAGAACCATTAAGACAGCCAAGGACTAATACCAATCCAAAGTAGAGACCCAGACAGAACTGGCAACTATGGCAAGGACTGAAAGACATCACAGGTTCTAAAAAGAGATTGCAAGAATACAGACGATAACATATCCCTCCTAGACTGTCTCAACACCTATGCTCGCTTTGGGTAGAAGTTTGATGGAGAGGTAACACCTATTCCGACAAATCCTGACAAACTTATCCCAAAAGTCAGATCAGTTTTCCTTCGTGTGAATCCAAGGAAAGAGTTGGGACCAGACAGAGTACCAGGCCGTGCACTCAGAGCATGCACAGATCAACTAGCAGAAGTCTTCTTGGACATCTTTAACCTCTCCCTGCAGCAGACCACTGTTTCAAAATGGCCAACATCATTTCTGTGCCTAAGAAGACTCATTCACCATGTTTCAATGACTACCACCCAATGGCTCTAACTTTGCTGGTCATGAAGTGCTTTGAAAGGCTGGTCATGGCATTAATCAACTCCAGCCTCCCCACTACTCTTGACCCATTCCAATTTGCATATCAGACCAACAGATCCACGTCAGCCCTAGAACATCTTGGCACCAAGAACAGCTATGTAAGAATCCTACTCATTGACTACAGTTCAGCCTTCAACACAATTATCCCCTCGAGACTGATTACTAAACTTAGTGATCTCAGACTAAGCCCCACCCTCTGCAACTGAATCCTCGGTTCCTTGACCCACAGGCCACAATCAGTGAAGATTGGGGACATTATTTCATCCTCACTAATACTCAACACTGGAGCCTCCCAGGGGTATGTACTCAGCCCCATACTGTACTCACTGTATACCCATGATGAAGTTGCCAAATACCAGACTAATGCTATTTACAAGTTTGCTAATGACACCACCATAGTCGGTCAAATCTCAGATGGTGACAAAACAGACTACAGACAGGAGGTGGAAGACTTGGGAAAATGGTGCACTGAGAACAACCGACTCTCAACGCAGGCAAAACCAAGGAACTCATTATTGACTTTCAGCAGGATGTTACTCATGCCTCCCTACACCTGGGAGTGGTCATCCACAACAAGCTTTCTTGGACTCCTCATATGGACACACTGGTTACAAAGGCCCAACAATGTCTCTTCTTCCTCAGGCAGCTGAGGAGGTTTGGCATGACGGCAAATACCCTTGCCAACTTTTATAGGTGCGCCATTGAGAGCATTCTATCTGGATTTATCACTACCCGGTAGGGCAACTGTACCATTCAAGATCGGAGACGGTTACAGAGAGTGGTGAACTTGGCCCAGACAATCACAAAGGCCAACCTCCCATCTATAAAATCCATCTACCAGGCCCGCCGTCAAGGAAAGGCCCCTAGTATTCACAAAGATCCTTCTCATCCTAGCAATGCTTTTCTACAACATCTCCCATCGGGGAGAAGGTACAGAAACCTGAACAAACACACCAGCCGGTTTCGAAACAGTTTCTACCCTATTAATCTTAGAGCACTGAATGGACTCTCAAACTCTTAGCATTCGCCTGTACCTGTGTTTTTGTTTTTGTAACTGTTTACTATTATTTACTTATTTATGCTACTTAACTCTGTGATCTGCCTGTATTGCTCACAAGACAAAGCTTTTCACTGTGCTTCGGTACACATGACATTCAATTCAAATCAAAAGTAGAGGACCCAGCACCGATCTTTGTGGCACTCCACTGGTCATAGCCCTCCAGTCTGAAAAACAATCCTCCACCACCACCTTCTGTCTTCTACCTTTGAGCCCGTTCTGTATCCAAATAGCTAGTTCTCCCTGTATTCCATGAAATCTAACCTTGCTAACCAGTCTCCCATGGGGAACCTTGCTGAATGTTTTACTGAAATCCATATAGATCATGTCTACCACTCTGCCCTATTCAATCCTCTTCGTCATTTGTTCAAAAAAACTCAATCAAGTTTGTGAGACATGATCTCCCACGCACAAAGCCATGTTGACTTTCGGTAATCAGTGCTTGCCTTTCCAAATACATGAACATCCTGTCCTTCAGGATTCACTCCAACAACTTGCGCACCACCAATGTCAGACTCACTGGTTTATAGTTCCCTGGCTTGTCCTTACCACCTTTCTTAAACAGTGGCACCACATTAGCCAACCTCCAGTCTTCCTGCACTTCACCTGTGATTATCGACGATACAACTGTCTCAGCAAGAGGCTGAATAATCACTTCCCTAACTTCCCACAGACTTCTAGGTTACATCTGATCACATCCTGGGGATTTATCCACTTTTATGCATTTCAAGATATACAGCACTTCCTCCTCTGTAATATGGACATTTTTCAAGATATCACCATCTATTTCCCTAAATTCTACATCATGCATGTCCTTTTACACAGTAAATACTGATGCAAAATACTCATTTGGTATCTTCCCCCATCTCCTGCGGCTCCACACACAGGCCGCCTTGCTGATCTTTGAGGGGCCCTATTCGCTCCCCAGTTACCCTTTTGTCCTTAATATACTTGTAAAAACCCTTTGGATTCTACTTAACTTTATTTGCCAAAACTATCACGTCCCCTTTTTGTCCTGCCGATTTCTCTCTTAAGTATACTCCTACTGCCTTTATACTCTTCTAAGCATTAACTTAATCTATCCAGTCTATACTTGTCATATGCTTCATTCTTTTTCTTAACCAAGCTCTCAACTTCTTTAGTCATCCAGCAGTCTCTATATCTAACAGCCTTTCCTTTCACCTTAACTGGACTCTCGTTCTCTCATTTTCCAGCCATCCCTTTACCTGCGAACATCTGCTCCAAATCAGCCTTTGAAAGTTTTTGCCTCATACTGTCAACATTGGCCATTCTCCAATTTATAACTTCAACTTTTAGATCTTGTCTCTCCTTTTCCATCACTATTTTAAAACGAATAGAATTATGATTGCTGGCCCCAAGGTGCTCCCCCACTCAGTCATCTACCTGCCTTATTCACCAAGAGTAGGTTAAGTTTTTCACTTTCTCTAGTAGGTACATCCACATACTGAATCAGAAAATTTTCTTATACACACTTCAATTCCTCTCCATCTAAACCCTTAACACTATGGCAGCCCCAGTCTATGTTTGGAAAGTTAAAATCCCATGCCATAACCACCCTATTACTCTTACAGATGACTGAGATCTCCTTACAAATTTGTTTCTCAATTTCCCTCTGACTATTAGGGGTTTATAGTACAATCCCAATAAGGTGTTCATCCCTTTTTTATTTCTCAGTTCCACCAAAATAACTTCCCTGGATATATTTCTAGGAATGCCCTCCCTTAATACAGCTGTAATGCTATCCTTTATCAAAATGCCACTCCCCCTCCTCTTGCCTTCCTTTCTGTCCTTCCTGTAGTATTTGTATCCTGGAACATTCAGCTGCCAGTCCTGTCCAACCCCGAGCCATATTTCTGTAATTGCTATGATATCCCAGTCCCATGTTCCTAACCATGCCCTGAGTTCATCAGCCTTCCCTGTTAGGCCCCTTGCAATGAAATACGTGCAGTTTAATGTATCAGTTGTACCTTGTTCTCTGCTTTGTCTCTGCCTGCTCTGACTGTTTGACTTGCTTTGGTTTTCAACAAAGAGTAAAAAGTGAGGTCTGCAGATGCTGGAGATCAGAGCTGAAAATGTGTTGCTGGTTAAAGCACAGCAGGTCAGGCAGCATCCAAGGAACAGGAAATTCGACGTTTCGGGCCGGAGCCCTTCATCAGGAATGAGGAGAGGGTGCCAGGCAGGCTAAGATAAAAGGTAGGGAGGAGGGACTTGGGGGAGGGGCGATGGAGATGTTATAGGTGGGAGGAGGTCAAGATGAGGGTGATAGGCCGGAGTGGGGTGGGGGCGGAGAGGTCAGGAAGAGGATTGCAGGTTAGGAGGGCGGTGCTGAGTTCAAGGGAATCGACTGAGACAAGGTGGGGGGAGGGGAAATGAGGAAACTGGAGAAATCTGAGTTCATCCCTTGTGGTTGGAGGGTTCCCAGGCGGAAGATGAGGCGCTCTTCCTCCAACCGTCGTGTTGTTATGTTCTGGCGATGGAGGAGTCCAAGGACCTGTATGTCTTCAGTGGTGTGGGAGGGAGAGTTAAAGTGTTGAGCCACGGGGTGGTTGGGTTGATTGGTCCGGACGTCCCAGAGGGGTTCCCTGAAGCGTTCTGCAAGTAGGCAGCCCGTCTCCCCAATATAGAGGAGGCCACATCGGGTGCAGCGGATGCAATAGATGATGTGTGTGGAGGTGCAGGTGAATTTGTGGCAGATATGGAAGGGTCCTTTGGGGCCTTGGAGAGAAGTAAGGGAGGAGGTGTGGGCGCAAGTTTTGCATTTCCTGTGATTGCAGGGGAAGGTGCCGGGAGTGGAGGTTGGGTTGGTGGGGGGTGTGGACCTGATGAGGGAGTCACGCAGGGAGTGGTCTTTGCGGAACACTGATAAGGGAGGGGAGGGAAATATATCCTTGGTGGTGGGGTCCGTTTGGAGTTGGCGGAAATGACGGCGGATGATATGCTGTATACGGAGGTTGGTGGGGTGCTAGGTGAGAATCAGTGGGGTTCTGTCTTGGTGGCGGTTGGAGGAGCGGGGCTCAAGGGCGGAGGAGCGGGAAGTGGAAGAGATGCGGTGGAGGGCATCGTCGATCACGTCAGGGGGGAATCTGCGGTCCTTGAAAAAGGAGGCCATCTGGGCTGTACGGTATTGGAACTGGTCCTCCTGGGAGCAGATGCGGCGGAGATGAAGGAATTGGGAATATGGGATGGAGTTTTTACAGGGGGCGGGGTGGGAGGAGGTGTAGTCCAGGTAGCTGTGGGAGTCAGTCGGTTTATAGTAGATGTCTGTGTTGAGTCGGTCGCCCGAGATAGAAATGGAAAGGTCTAGGAAGGGGAGGGAGGAGTCCGAGACAGTCCAGGTGAATTTGAGGTCGGGATGGAAGGTGTTGGTAAAGTTGATGAACTGTTCAACCTCCTCGTGGGAGCACGAGGCAGCGCCAATACAGTCATCGATGTAGCGGAGGAAAAGGTGGGGGGTGGTGACAGTGTAGCTGCGGAAGATGGACTGTTCCACATATCCTACAAAGAGACAGGCATAGCTGGGGCCCATGCGGGTGCCCATGGCAACTCCTTTAGTTTGGAGGAAGCGGAAGGATTGGAAAGAGAAGTTATTCAGGGTGAGGACCAGTTCAGTCAGTCGAAGGAGGGTGTCAGTGGAAGGTTACTGGTTGGTGCGGCGGGAAAGGAAGAAGCAGAGGGCTTTGAGTCCTTCGTGATGGGGGATGGAGGTGTACAGGGACTGGATGTCCATTGTGAAGATAAGGCGTTGGAGACCGGGGAAGCAAAAATCATGGAGGAGGTGGAGGGCGTGGGTGGTGTCCCAAACGTAGGTGGGGAGTTCTTGGACTAAAGGGGACAGAACCGTGTCTAGCTACGCGGAGATGAGTTCGGTGGGGCAGGAGCAGGCTGAGACAATGGGTCGGACGGGGCAGTCAGGTTTGTGGATTTTGGGCAGGAGGTAGAAACGGGTGGTGCGGGGTTGTGAGACTATGAGGTTGGAGGCGGGTGGATGGGAGATCCCCTGAGGTGATGAGGTTATGGATGGTCTGGGAGATGATGGTTTGGTGGTGGGAGGTGGGGTTCTGGGAGATGATGGTTTGGTGGTGGGAGGTGGGGTTCTGGGAGATGATGGTTTGGTGGTGGGAGGTGGGGTCTGGGAGATGATGGTTTGGTGGTGGGAGGTGGGGTCCGGGAGAAGATAGTTTGGTGGTGGGAGGTGGGGTTCTGGGAGATGATGGTTTGGTGGTGGGAGGTGGGGTCTGGGAGATGATGGTTTGGTGGTGGGAGGTGGGGTCTGGGAGATGATGGTTTGGTGGTGGGAGGTGGGGTCTGGGAGATGATGGTTTGGTGGTGGGAGTTGGGGTTCTGGGAGATGATGGTTTGGTGGTGGGAGGTGGGGTCTGGGAGATGATGGTTTGGTGGTGGGAGGTGGGGTCTGGGAGATGATGGTTTGGTGGTGGGAGGTGGGGTCTGGGAGATGATGGTTTGGTGGTGGGAGTTGGGGTTGGGAGATTCTCAGACTGATCTCTTTCCTCACTATCTCCCTGGGTCCCACCACCACCTCCCCCACCCCCACCTTACTAGTTTAAATTCTCCTGAGCAGCTGTAGCAAATCTCCCTGCCAGTACATTAGTCCCCTTCCAATTTAGGTGCAATCCGTCCTTCTTGAAAAGGTCACTTCTACCCCAGAAGAGATTCCAGTGATCCAAAAATGTGAATCCTTCTCCCATATACCAGCTCCTCAGCTACGCATTCATTTGCTTTGTCCTCCTATTCCTGCCCTCACTAGCTCATAGCACCGGGAGTAATCCAAATATTACTACTCTCGTGGACCTCCTCTTTAAATTCCTGCCTAATTCTCTGTAATCTCCCTTTAGGATCTCAATCTTGTCCCTTCCTATGTCGTTGGTTCTAATGTGTACAATGACCTCCTGCTGGCCTCTCCCCCCCCGCCCTGGGAACATTCTGCACCCTCTGAGACATCCTTGATCCTGGCAGCAGGGAAGCAAGGCACCATTCTGATCTTTCACTGCTGGCCACTGAACCCGACAGGCCTTGAGCTATCCATCAGGTGGGAAAAACAAATCCAGCCGAGTTAGGCATCTGCTGGCGAGATAAGTTCTTTAAAGAAGTACCACTCTAAGTGGGAGATGTCATGTGGTAACCTTGCAAAGCTCGCATGTCTGATACAGTTGTTTTACAAAATGGCTTCTTAGCAAGGAGGGGAAACTTTTGATCATAAAATGGCTTCCCGACATACTGCGTCAGAATGTCTTCAATGTTAGGTTTAGAATCATTTTTAATCTAGGAGCAGACTCCTGCTTTTTATCTTAAGCACTGAATCATTCTATACCTGAGGCTGAAATGTTACCATATGGTTGCATGTAAACTGATTCATTCGTCTTGAATTAAACATACTTTCTTTTCAGGGTTGTGATTCAAATTCAAATAAGACATAAGATCTGATTAGTTAAAATTGACAGTGGGGCGGTCTGTAGAATGGTCTGCAAAAACAGCAAGTTAAAGCTTCATCAATATTATCTTTTACAGAGTTTGCATTTCATAACCAGTAATGGCTACTCAATATCTCAAAAATGCAATTAAATTCAATCCATAGTAAGCACGAAGAGTTAATTTTCTTCTAGCTTTGGCAGTCCTAGCACTAAAATGGTCTCTCTCTCTCATGTTCTTTTTGAACTCTCAAGTCAGGGACCTGTAACAGAAAAGATGTTTTTACTTTGTGTCTGCTGAGCTTGCAAAGGGTAATAAGAATCCATTATAATTGATAGGCCTGGACTGTCAATTGCAAGGCTTTTGATGCCAAGTTTTGTTTCAAGGTCAGAATCAAACACTTATTAATTTCACAAGGGAACAGCTGTGAATGTTATCACTCAGTGACCTGTTCACACAGATTCACTGATGTTCAGGCAAATGTTCTTAATTACCTTAGAGCATCCTGTTATCACTTATGCATAACTTGGGTTACTTTTTTTTGAGCCTACCTGCCTGTCAACTTATTTTCCAGTGCGCAGCAAGTGTTTGATAAATCAGTATTACATTTTAGTCTAAATGTTTAAGGACAAGTTTTAAGGCTATAGACTTTCTCAATGTCACATTAGAATTTAGGAGCTGAAAATGTGTTGCTGGTTAAAGCGCAGCAGGTCAGGCAGCATCCAAGGAACAGGAAATTCGACATTTCGGGCCAGAGCCCTTCATTCCTGATGTGCTTTAACCAGCAACACATTTTCAGCTCTGATCTCCAGCATCTGCAGATCTCACTTTTTACTCTTAGAATTTAGGAGCCAGAGTCAGCCATTTGGTCATTTAGTCCTGCTCCACTGTTGAATAAAATCTGGCTGGACTGTCAGTTCAACCTGTAGTAAAAAGTGAGGTCTGCAGATGCTGGAGATCAGAGCTGAAAATGTGTTTGCTGGTTAAAGCGCAGCAGGTCAGGCAGCATCCAAGGAGCAGGAGATTCGACATTTCGGACAAAAGCCCTTCAACCTGTCTGCTGCTGACATTGTTATTTTACTTTTGAGATTCTTCCACACTTGGTGCAATTGCAACACACCAACTTCTGTGAACAAGCAACCAAATTTATTAAGCACATTACAGTCCAAGTTTTCAGGAGGAACCTTTAACACACACCTTGCAGAGTTTACAGGGTGGTGGCAAAAGCTCTCTGAACAAAAGAAACAGTCTTTGTACAAAACTCTTGACATCACAGTTAGTACTGCCCACAATACAACCCTCATCCATCCCCTCATAGTCACATGCCACTCAAGATACAATGCAGTGACCACCCCACCCCCAGAAACAATGTAATGCAAATCATCCCTTAATGGTCAAAGCTGTTGCAAATTGTTTTTTTGTAACTATAGGGGGGTAGTCAAATTCTGACTGTAATGTTCTAATTGATTCCTGGATGAAAATGTAAATTATCCCTGAATGGCAAGGAAATGGCCACGTAAACCTCCCACGTTCCACCTAGAAGACAAAGCTACACCACCTTACCCCCCAGGGCATTCAATTTCTTGCTGGTCAGTAGAGCAAATTAACTCTTTAATATCTGATTCCCTCCTTTTATTATTCCATGATAACCACCTAGATGGGGGAATAAGAAAAACACTAGCAATTTATTCATAAGAATCTTACACCCAGTACTTAAGCAAGTTAGTGACACACAACATACAATGATTATAACAAGAATTATAATCATTCTTCTGGATTAGTGGTGCTGGAAGAGCACAGCAGTTCAGGCAGCATCCAAGGAGCAGCGAAATCGACGTTTTCGGGCAAAGGCCCTTCATCAGGAATAAAGGCAGAGAGCCTGAAGCGTGGAGAGATAAGCTAGAGGAGGGTGGGGGTGGGGAGAAAGTAGCATAGATTACAATGGGTGAGTGGGGGACGGGATGAAGGTGATAGGTCAGGGAGGCGAAGGTGGAGTGAATAGATGGAAAAGGAGATAGGCAGGTAGGACAAGTCATGGGGACAGTGCTGAGGGAAGTTTGGAACGAGGGTGAGAATCACCAGCCCTTGCAGAGATAGGATTCCCAGGATCCTCCCAGTAGCCAGCCATCTCCGTTCTTAGGCCTTGTCTAAAATTATTCAGTTGGTTCTGAATAAATTGAATGGTACGGGTTATGTTGTATGATTTGTATGTCTATCAAAAATCTTTTGTCCTGAATAATATCAAAGACAATGTCTTCCATTTTCTAGGCGATTAAAATTCCACATTCGCATGAGACTTTGAAAGAAATGAATTCTCATCTGTTTTGAAAGTACAGCTCATTCTTAAACTATGCCCCCTGCAAGAAGTGACATGTTTTAGGTATCTACCCAATGCAGTCCCCTGAAGATCTTGTTTTTCAATAAGGGTGGTAAGGTCAGCACTAGGGATCTGTTTTGAATTTGCCTTGGGTGACTGTGGTGAAGTTTGCATGTTGTGTGTTTGTGTGGTTTTCAGCCCAGTGGTCCAGTTTCCCCACAGTGCAAAGATTAATGAGATTGGCCATGATAAATTGTCCACAGTGTCCAGTGATGTGCAGAATAAGTGGATGAGCCATGGTAAATTGAGCAGGGGGATACGTGTGCAAGTGAATGCAAAGCTCAGCTCACAAAATTTCATAGTCATTTCAACCGAGGTGGTTTGAGAATCTTTTGGAATAATTATTTAGGACTACATTAATAAAGCAAATGTGGATGAATTAAATAAAGTTGGCATGGGTTTTTAGCATAATTCGGGTTTAAGTTTGAATATCTAGATGCAAGAAGATTGATAAGAGCAATGTGTTGCTGTCTATGGACTTGAAAAGGTAATTGCCACAGCACTGCACAACAAATCTGAGCTCATGGAATAAGAAAAGGAAAGGTAGCAACATGAATACACAAAGCAATAATACTTAAAGGATGTCTGATTCTTGATGTGGAGGGCAGAATTTCAAAGTTTGCTGATGAACTTGGAAACATCACGAAGTAAAGAGGACAGGGTAGAACTTCAAAGCAAATGGACATGTTGGAGGAGGTGGGCAGGTGCAAGATGGAAGTCAATACATAGAAATGTAAAGTTTTTTTGGGAAGAAAGTGGAGACGATTCTTAAGGGGAACAGTACAAGATATGGCATAAGAAACCTTTTCACATGATATAGTTAGGATCGGGAGTGGATTTGGTTAAGAGGAGACTGCCTTGACTGATCTATTCCAGAAAGTATTGGATTACCATCTGTAGAGGATGAACATGCAGGGGTCAGAAGAATAAGGCAGAATGTGGAGATAATTGCTTCGTTGGCAAATAGTGCAGTCTGATCATGCGGATGGGAGAAACGTGCTGGAATTCAAGCCCCTGCCATGTCTTATTTAATCACCAAAGTAGCTTACTGCTGTCTAATAATTGAAATGAATTGCTCAATTTATTCGATACACTAAAAATTGTTGAAGAACAAACATTCTTTTAAAAAGTGGCAAAACTGAAACAAATTAACCAAGGTACTGTGCAGACTTTTATCCCTCTTAATCCTCACACATAGATGATACTGTTTTGCAGAGTATTGTATGTTTTGAAAACTTTGTGGGATAAACACCATTGTAGGCCAAAGAGTCCAAACTAATATGACAATGAATTGACTTAACTCAGTTCTTGGTTTTCTGTTGATGAGATCAGTTGCTGTCAATTGCAAAATAACAGAAGATCTTCATAACACATTCCAATGGGAAATTTAGAGCAGTTCTATTTAAAATACAACCTTGTTCAAATTTGTTCACTGAAAGAGAGTTTCTGGTTTTCCTTCAAAGAGTTCTTTTAATTTTACTGATAAAAGTTTTCCTCTTACCAGTTTTATTCCAGCTGCTGTTTTGCGAGACAATTTACAACTTTACAGGACAATATACCAAATTCATGGGCCGTTACTAAGCAGCATCCAACACGGAACTATCCCAAATCAGGCCAAAATCAATCTTTTAATTCAATTTTTGGTAAAACATTTTCTGTCACTTGGCATTTTGTGAACAGCAGACAGTTCCAAGAAGTCACATGGTAAATCCTTTCTAACCCAGGAATAATCCAAATCTCCCATTTTCTAATTCTTATAGTGCATAAGTTTTTCCAAAAATATTAATGGCTGCATTCTGCTGTGGAAACATTGTTTGGTTTCAGTATAAACAATTATAGCATTTTGATTAATATACAGATTGTACTTAGGTAATCCAGCAGTCTCTGGTCAAAGCTTTTCCTCAACCAGAAAATTTAATTTAATCTTTTATGGGACAAACAGTCATGAAATGATCGACTTGCTAGACAAATTCAGAGGGTAATCAAAAGTCAACCACATTGCTGTGTTTGAACTCATAGGTCAGACCAAGTAACAGAAGATTTCCTTCCCTGAAGGACAATGAACAAGAGGGTTTTTAAAATAATTGCTAATTGTTGCATCATAACTAGACTAGGTTTTATTGGAGTTCACCATCTGCTATGATGGTATGTCCTCCAAACACGAGGCTTGGTCTGTGGATCAATACTACCATGACACCACAGCCTCCTGTAATTGCTGGATCACAGGAGTCTCAGTTATGTGTAACATGCTGCTCATGTCTTTACATGTTTAGAGATTCAGAAAGTTATTGCTGTCAATCATTTTAAAATAAAGTGTTTTTCAATACAGAACCAGTAAAATGAAATAGCTGTGTAACCACCAAAGGCATTTGTTTCTGTGAAGTACTTCATACTTTACGGCTCACCCAGCTGACAGCAAAATGATTGTTTATGTGTTTAAGTACAATTTGAATTATTCTAGATTAAATAAAACTTGTTAGGTAATTGCAATATCCACTCTGGGCATGTGCACACTGACTTCATGACTTAAACAGTAATGTTGCATTGGCCAGAATTGATTTTGAAATACTGCTGGTACCAAACCAGAGTGTGCTGGATGAGGGAGGCATTATCTGTTTTATTCTCATGTTAGAGTCAGTGCAACATTGACATTTGATTTCTATTCACATTAGAATATGTGTTGTATTTATACAATGAAGCACAGAGGGTTTGATACCTCGGATTATTCATTATCAAACCATTAGTGACGTTGTTTATCTTTGTCATTAGATACAGGGCTCTATACTTGAACAGGATTCAATGTCTTGATTTTCAATTTGTATTTTTGAAAACAAAAGGTATGGGTTCAATGGCTGCCAGTGTAAGACTAAAATAAATACTTGGAGGTTTCATAAAACAGGTGATCATTTCAAATGATGAATATAGGCAAAGTAAGATTTTATTTGAAATTGAGAATATGGCTATATAGGTATTTTTAATCAAACTATTAAATGATATTACACACATCATATGGGAATAGATAGAACAATATCCAATCCAGTCAATTAATATTAGATTAGATTAGATTACTTACAGTGTGGAAACAGGCCCTTCGGCCCAACAAGTCCACACCGACCCGCCAAAGCGCAACCCACCCATACCCCTACATTTACCCCTTACCTAACACTACGGGCAATTTAGCATGGCCAATTCACCTGACCCGCACATCTTTGGACTGTGGGAGGAAACCAGAGCACCCAGAGGAAACCCACGCAGACATGGGGAGAACGTGCAAACTCCACACAGTCAGTCGCCTGAGTCAGGAATTGAACCCAGGTCTCAGGTGCTGTGGGCAGCAGTGCTAGCCACCGTGCCGCCCACTATTCCATCCACTGACTTAATTATCAATAAATAATCAGTAGCACTGTCAAGAGATACTCGTATTCAGGTTGGGTGCTTGAAGGATCACTTGATTCTTACCACCATTTTGATCCAAAACATGAATATATATGGAATTCCTGAGGAGAACATTTGAGCCCTTAACCTCAAACTCTGCAAAACTAAACTTTGGACATCACGGCCTAATAACAAAAAAAACAGATATCTGTGCCATGTCTTCATTTACCAGACCTAAGCTTTCTTCAGGTGACCCATCTATTGAGTCACACAGCAAAGAAACACATCCTTCAGTCCAATCAGTTCATGTCAAACAAATGAATTTAACTTTTCAACAATTATTTAGATTCACCAGCAGATTGTAATGGACTAGTAATAATCCAGAGGGCCAGGCTGATGCAGTGAAGTGGAACAATGCATTCAAATGTCGGCAACTGGTGGAATTTTTGAGTTTTGTTAGTGCAGTAGGCAACACATCAACGTCAATCTAGAGATGACGAGCCAGTATCTTGTCAAATGATAGACTAGTAGTTCAACTCATACTGACATTTTACCAGTGTAGACTGTACAGAACTTTCTGTATCACAAGGAAGATATTTGTAAAATTCTGACCTGCTCCTGCCAGCAGTCTCATGATATAAAAGACATATGTTAAATTATTAGAAACCAATCAGCTCGAGTGAGAGATCAGTCATCTGGATACCACTCGGCCACATGCAATGCAACTTAACCAGACTGGATTCATTAACCAAATAAGCTCCATAACTTGTCGATCTTCTGGCCTGATCAAGTGGTTGAATATCAATTTTGAGTATTTGTCAAGTCTTGAGCAGGATGCTTCTCCATTGAGCAACAAAATTGGGCAAATCTCCTTCAACACTTAGGAGAACATTAGTTCAAATTCAGATGGCTTATCTTCTATTTGATTCCTGCTCTTACTCGTTCCTTCCTGAGGTGTTTGATTACTTCATCAATGGCTATTTTCTGAGGGTCTTCTGGTGCTTTGGCCACGTAGAGTGAAAAATGTTTGATAGCTTCTGACAGGAGCAATTCTGGGTCCACATCAGCAGCAGTCCATGCAGAGAGCCACAGCATCCTCTCACACACTATGGCATAATTTTTGTGCCAATTAACTGGGTGATTTTTTGCAGTGACCAGCTCCTTATATAACTGAGAAAGCAAATAATGAAGATTAGGATTAGACTTAACAAAGCAAATGGACTTGTAGTCTTTAGTTGGCCAATAGATTCAGAGAGTCATAAAGATATACAGCATGGAAACAGACCCATCGGTTCAACCTATCCACGCCAACTAGATATCCCAACCCAATCTAGTCCCACCTGCCAGCACCCGGCCCATATCCCTCCAAACCCTGCCTATTCATGTACCCACCAAATGTCTCTTAAATGTTGTAATTGTACCAGCCTCCACCACATCCTCTGGCAGTTCATTCCATACACGTACCACCCTGTGTGTGAAAATGTTGCCCATTAGGTCTCTTTTATATCTTTCCCTTCTCACCCAAAACCTATGCCCTCTAGTTCTGGACCCCCCGATCCCAGGGAAAAGACTTTGTCTATTTATCCTATCCATGCCCATTATGCTTTTATAAATCTCTAGAAGGTCACCCCTCAGCCTCTGACGCTCCAGGGAAAACAGCCCCAGACTGTTCAGCCTCTCCCTGTAGCTTTGATTCTCCAACCCTGGCAACATCCTTGTAAATCTTTTCTGAATCCTTTCAAGTTTCACAACATCTTTCCAATAGGAAGGAGACCAGAATTGCACACAATATTCTAATAGTGGTCTAACCGACGTCCTGTACAGCCGCAACATGACCTCCCAACTCCTGTACTCAATACTCTGATTAATAAAGGAAAGCACATGAAACGCTTTCTTTACTACCCTATCTACCTGAGACTCCACTTTCAAGGAATTATGAACCTGCACTCCAAAGGTCTCTTTGTTCAGGAACATTCCCTAGGACCTTGCCATTAAGTGTATAAGTCCTGCTAAGATTTGCTTTCCCAAAATACAGCACTTTGCATTTATCTGAATTAAACTCCATCTGCCACTTCTCAGCCCATTGGCCCATTTGGTCCAGATCCTATTGTAATCTGAGGTAACCCTCTTCGCTGTCCACTACACCTCCGATTTTGGTGTCATCTGCAAAGTTACTAACTGTACCTCTTCTGATCGCATCCAAATCATTTATGTAAATCACAAAAAGTAGAGGGCTCAGCACCAATCCTGTGGCACTCCACTGCTCACAGGCCTCCAGTCTGAAAAACAATCTTTCAACACCACCCTCTGTCTTCTACCTTTGAGCCAGTTCTGTATCCAAATGGCTAGTTCTCCCTTTAATCTATGAGATCTAACCTTGCTAATCAGTCTCCCATGGGGAACCTTGTCAAACGCCTTACTGAAGTCCATATAGATCATATCTACTGCTCTGCCCTCATCAATCTTCTTTGTTACTTCTTCAAAAAAGCCATGTTGATGATCCCGAATCAGTCCTTGCCTTTCCAAATACATGTACATCCTGTCCCTCAGGATTCCCTCCAACAACTTGCCCTCCACCGAAGTCAGGCTCACTGGTCTATAGTTCCCTGGCTTGTCTTTACTGCCCCTCTTAAACAGTGGCACTATGTTTGCCAACCTCCAGTCTTCCGGCACTTCACCTGCGACTATCGATGATACTCAGCAAGAGGCCCAGCAATCACTTCTGTAGCTTCCCACAGAGTTCTTGGGTACACCTGATCAGATCCTGGGGATTTATCCACCTTTAACCGTTTCAAGACATCCAGCACTTCCTCCTCTGTAATCTGGACATTTTGCAAGATGTCACCATCTATTTGCCTACAGTCTATATCTTCCATATCCTTTTCCATAGTAAATACTGATGCAAAATATTGATTTAGTATCTCCACCATTTTCTGTGGCTCCACACAAAGGTAGCCTTGCTGATCTTTGAGGGGAAAGTGAGGACTGCAGATGCTGGAGATCAGAGCTGAAAAATGTGTTGCTGGAAAAGCGCAGCAGGTCAGGCAGCATCCAAGTAACAGGAGAATCGACGTTTCGGGCATAAGCCCTTCTTCAGAAATGAGGAGGGTGTGCCAAGCAGGCTAAGATAAAAGGTAGGGACTTTTATCTTAGCCTGCTTGGCATATCCTCCTCATTCCTGAAGAAGGACTTATGCCTGAAATGTTGATTCTCCTGCTCCTTGGATGCTGCCTGACATGCTGATCTTTGAGGGGCCCTATTCTCTCCCTAGTTACCCTTTTGTCCTTAATATATTTGTAAAAACCCTTTGGATTCTCCTTAGGTCTCTTTGCCAACACTATCTCATGTCCCCTTTTTGCCCTCCTGATTTCCCTCTTAAGTATACTCCTACTTCCTTTATATTCTAAGGATTCATTCGATCTATCCTGTCTATAACTGACATATGCTTCCTTCTTTTTCTTAACCAAATCCTTAATTTCTTTAGTCATCCAGTATTCCCTATACCTACCAGTCTTCTTTTTCACCCTGACAGGAATATACTTTCTCTGGATTCTTGTTATCTCCTTTCTGAAGGCTTCCCATTTTCCAGCTGTCCCTTTACCTGCAAACATCTGCCTCCAATCAGCTTTCAAAAGTTCTTGCCTAATACCGTCAAAATTGGCCTTTCTCCAATTTAGAACTACAACTTTTAGATCTGGTCTATCCTTTTCCATCACTATTTTAAAATGAATAGAATTATGGTTGCTGGTCCCAAAGTGCTCCCCCACTGACACCTCAGTCACCTGCCCTGCCTTATTTCCCAAGAGTAGGTCAAGTTTTGCACCTTCTCTAGTAGGTACATCCACATACTGAATCAGAAAATTGTCTTGTACACACTTAAGAAATTCCTCTCCATCTAAACCTTTAACACTATGGCAGTCCCAGTCGATGTTTGGAAAGTTAAAATCCCCTACCAAAACTACCCTATTATTCTTACAGATGGCTGAGATCTCCTTACAAGTTTGTTTCTCAATTTCCCTCTGACTATTAGGGGGGTCTATAATACAATCCCAATAAGGTGATCATCCCTTTCTTATTTCTCAGTTCCACCCAAATAACTTCCCTGGATGACTGATCGTAAGCTAACAAAAGGCAAATACAGCCATTGTTGTTCAGAAGTGGATCATGGATGAAAAAAAAACTCACTTCGTAGGCATACTTATAGAGCTGCACCTTTACTGCCTCCGTTTGTTGTGGATTTTCCGCTAACTCGAATAAGAAGAAAGGAGTCTTCATCCTACAAAAATGCCAAAGTAAATCAGACAAACCCTTATTGACCTGCAATTTCATAATTTTTGATCGAAAACAAAGTGATATGTTAGAAACTAATATAAAGCATTTCCTGATTTTGAGGGGAGGTTCACACTTCTACCTGCTGTTGAAAGGCTTGATTCTAATGTTAAGAATTTGTTTCCTTGTTCAAATAGCAAAAGGTCTTGTATTCATCAATGCCTTTCAGATCCTTAAACATAAAGAATATGCCAAGACCTCCATAAAAAGGTGATAAAAAGTTATGCAATGTCTGATTGTAAACTAACCTTTGGAAACCAGTTATACTCTAATCTATTATGCTGCACTCCGAGGACTAATATACAGTATTGCTAAAATGCATTTTCAGAATTGTATACAGAGACTCTTCTATACTAACCAGGATTTTGTATAGCTGTAGTGAAACTTGATCTACTTCATACTTTAGTCTTTCAGATATAAAAAGGCTAACATTCCATTAGCCCTTTTGATTGAAGAGGGGACCCAGTAACTATGCCTTCATGTACAAATTGACTGGGACATCCACAGACTTCCATAAATTCACAACCCTCCTTAAGAAAATTCTTCTCATCTCAGTTTCATTTCGCTGACCCTTGTATCCTTTTATGAGAACTGCAGATATATCCTTGCATAAGGAGATCAAAGTATGCAGAATTCCAGATGTGGTCTCACCAAAACCCCATGTAATTGCAGTAAGACGTATTTATACACCATTTGCCTTTCTAACTAAAGAGAGGGAAGATGATAGATGGATAAGTGTTGAGAGATGTAGTCAGGAGAAAGGGTGCATAAGAATGGGGTGTAGGAGAGCATGAAGAAAAGGGACAAGAATATCATAAAAAGGGACATCTGTTAACATTCTTGTGTTTAATTAATGACAATACTAACACTAGTTCCCATGTTCGAGAAATGCAGTTACCTTGCTTGCCACATTTCTTCATTTGCTATAGCTTCCCAAGAAGCTGGATCAAACCTGTAAGAGAGAAACATCTGTTCACACTCTAGCATCTTTGCCCTGCATAGCTCACATCCTTTATTACATGATTTGCCTGGTCAAGATGTTGCAATGTTCCACACCCTTTTTTGCAACTCTAGCAGTGTCTAACAGAGAGTCATAACTCCCATAAGATTCTCTGAACAATAACAGAAACAGTTTTAGGACATAGTACTTATATTGTATTGCCACTGATCTAACTGGACTGAGAATCTAATCATCATCTTTTGATATTTATTGGCATCAACATTATTGAATTTCCCCACTATCAACATTGTGGAAGGGTTATTATTAACTAGAAATTGAACTGAACCAGCCATATAAATTCTGTAGCAATGAGAGCAGGTCAGAGGCTAGTAATTCTGTGACAAGTAACCTGCTGCTTCCTGAATTTCCATCACCTGTCCATGATCCACAAGGTACACATGATGACTGCAACTTCGACACAACACAAACTCATCACCATATAGAACAAAACAACAGCATGCTTGGTTTGCATTCTACCAACTCCTTCAACACTGACAAGCTTCATTACTACAGATGTGTCATATGTCACCTACAATATGCATTGTAGCAGTCCTCCAAAGCTCCTTCAACAGCAGCTTCCAAACCCGTGACCGTGAACACTCCCACCTCCAAAATTTCTCTCCATGCTATACACGTGACCTGGTTTGGAGCTATTTTGCTGTTCTGTTACTGTCGCTGGATGGAACTCTTGAATTCCCTTCCAAGCAGGACTGTGGGTGTCCCCACATCTAAAAGGACTGCAGTGGTTCACAAAGTCAGCTCACTTTTTTCAGAACAATTAGTAATGAACACTAATCGTGGCTGAGATAATGACACCCAGAACCCATGGACAAAATTTTTTTAAAAACATGCAGTACAGCGCTGCAGAAAATGTTCAATTTTGAGAGTGCAATAATGATTTTTTTTTGGCCTGCACAACAAGTTGACAGCAGTGAAGATAACCTTCCATCAAAGAAAGTCTAAAAGTGGAGTTTTTGTCATCTGACGTGAAGACAAGAAATAATGCAGGGCTGGAGAATTAACTGAACAGCTTTTTAAAAAACTGATGTGGACTTGAGGTGCCTTTCCTCTAAGCTTTATTATTTGAGCACCAATCCAGTGTTCAATATCCAATGCCAATTCTGACCATAAATTTGCTTTGATCCTGCAGAAGTTGAGAAAGATCCCTGCTGAAAAACCAGTTCAAACCAAAGTCTGGATTCTAGATAGAGTCATAGAGAGCACAGAAACAGATCTAGTCACATTTGCCAACATTTGGCCCATTCCCTCTAAACCCTTCCTATTCCTCTACCCATCCGGATACCTTTTAAATGTTGCAATTGTACCAGCCTCGACCACTTCCTCTGGCAGCTTATTCCATACACGCACTACCCTCTGTGTGAAAAAGTTGTCCCTTAGGTACCTTTTATATCTTTCCCCTCTCACCTTAAACCCATACCCTCTAGTTCTGGACTGCCAAACCCCAAGAAAAAGAGTTTGACTACTTACCCTATCCATGCCCTTCCACGATTTGATAAACCTCTCTAAGATCACACCTCAGCCTCCGACACTCCAGGGAAAACAGCCCCAGCCTATTCAGCCTCTGCTTATCGCTCAAATTCTCCAACCCAGGCAACATCCTTGTAAATCTTTTCTGAACTCTTTCAGGTTTCACAACATCCTTCCGATAAGAAGGAGACCAGAATTACATACAGTATTCCAACAGTGGCCTAACCAAAGTTCTGTGCAGCCGCAACATGACCTCCCAACTCCTGTACTCAATACTCTGACCAATAAAGGAAAGCATACCAAATACCTTCTTCACTATCCTATCTACCTGCGACTCTTCTTTCAAGGAGCTATGAACCTGCACTTCAAGGTCTCTTTGTTCAGTAACACTCCCTAGGACCTTACTATTAAGGTGTATAGGTTGTGCTCTGATTTGCTTTACCAAAATCCAGCACCTCGCATTTATCTAAATTAAACTCCATCTGCCACTCTTCAGCCCATTGGCCCATCTGGTCAAGATCCGGTTGTAATTGGAGGTAACCTTTATCTAACTGATAGCATCTAGGATGACAGTTTTATCCAAACTGAATTCAGACCCATATCCATCAATCTTATTTGCAATGTTGCCTGACCTGCTACTCAACACTCTTGGTACTTGTTTCGGTTTTCAGTAACTGCAGTATTTTGCTCTTGTACAAAAGGTATTTATTGGTCGTCTGAAGCTTAAAAGGTTCAAGTTTGGACCATCTAACCACAGAATGCTGCAGTTCAGGATATTTCCTGTGAAAGTAGTGTAAAGTTCATTAACAATATTTTTTGAAGAACAGCACACAACTAAAGTGAATGGAAAGGCAGTAATTCCAATCTTCAAAAAGAAAAAAATGAATGCAATAACTACATTGGACTTATTTTGTCAACGATATGCTGAAAGTAATTTTAACAGACATGGTTCAGGACAATGGAAAGATGTAGAAATGTTATTTTGATAAGAACAAAATGGTTTTAGAAAAGGGAAGTACAAAAAAACAATTGTTTACCATGAGACAAATTTCATAGTAATTATATCACAACATAACATGCACTGTTAAAGCATTTTCCTGGGTTTTAAAGATATATTTGACATTTTATGGGATATGGATGCTCTCGAAGATGTACAGGTATTCCCCGCTTTTCAAACATTTGCTTCACACAATTTCGCTTTGACAAAAGAGTTACATTAGTCCCTGTTTTCGCAAACAGTAAGATTTTTGCTTTTACAAAAAACAGCGATACTTTTGCCCATATAAATCAAGCACTTTTGCTTTATGCCATTTTCAGCTTGTGAAAGGTTTCCTGGGAACGATCTATTTTTGGATAGCAGGGGCTGCCTGTATGGTGTTTCTGAGAAACTTGAAATAGAGTCAAAAAGCAAGGAAACAGACCCTTTGGTCAAACCAGTCTGTGTCGTACATAATCCCAAAGTAAACTAGTCCCACCTGCCTGCTTCTAGCCCATATCCGTTCAAATCTTTCCTATTTATGAACTTATGCAAATGTCTTCTAATTATTGTAATTTTACCCATATCCATCACGTCCTCAAGAAGTTCATTCCACACAAAAACCAACCCGTGTAAAATATTTTACCTTCACGTCTTTTTTTAAATCTCTCTCCTCTCACGTTAAAAATTCTCCCCCCTAGTCTTGGAAATATGATTAGAAGGAAGAAATTGATTGGATGATGGGGTGACAAAAATATGGAAGGAGTTGAAAAATAAACTGGACCTCCCACAAAAATATATGAAAGTTGGGCCAAATGATCAAAAAGATAGAGAAACTGGGTTGCTTTGCATGCGTGAAGAAGCATAAATGGTAGAAACTTCCTACAGCACATCGGTAAACATTTAGACAGCAACTGATAATTTCACTGGGGTGAGATAAGGGAAATGCAAAGTCAACTGATTAATTTAATCTAGCATGGAAACAACAATAAATTTCGCAATGACTGATCATATTGGAGGGGTCTCCTTACCTGGCAAGAATGTAAATAATCGTAGTTTTACTGATGTTATAGAAATGGGTATATAGTGAATGAGTGGATCTTTTAGTGCAGAATCTAAAACAATCTTGTGTAATACGAAGCCAATCCACTATACGGCCCAAATTCCCTGCACTATGACATGCACTGTTCTGCACTATGATACACACCTGCCATACTCCTCTGTCCAGTTGTACATGTTCTTGGTGTGTTGGATCCAACTTTCTGGGCTGAATTGACTGGTAGAGTGAACCAGTTTCTCACAGACCCCCCAAGGCCAGAGAGAATAACTGTGCTTCCAGCTTGGGTCTCCTTCATGCAGTCCTATACACACAAAGACTTCCTTGCTGTAAAACATGCAAGTGTGAAGTGTGAGTGCATCATAGTAGTCAGACATTTCTAATATTTTAAAAAATATAATCCTATCTTCACTTCAACAAAAATAACCAGTTGTGACTGTTGAAATTGGAAATCAAGGACAATTACAAGTTCTAGTCCCATTTGTTTCCCTAATCATACAGTACTGGAGATCAGTGCAGAATAGTGCCACGAAATTCCAAACAGAATATCTGGAGCCATAATAGTACTGAGCATTGAAACACACTAAACTCAATAGTGTGGTAACATTTGTTTTTCTAATAGACTAACATTAGTACTAACTGAAACATATCACAACTTTGCAAAACAAGTGCCCAAAGACTTGGAACGTCTTGACATCATGGAATTAGATACAGTAAAACTCCATCTCCAATGTTTGTCCCATCAAACATTCAAGAGCAGGGATAACGTGGAGTTAGATAAACAGTAAAGGTCCTTCTACACGGTGCCATCAAACATTCCCAGATCAGGGACTAGTCACTGAGTGTAGTTGCAGTCTGAACCAGTCCAGTCTAATTTGATTGTTGTACATTTGTAGATATCTTTGCAAGAGTAACACTGCCAATTATTAGCCAGTTGCGATGACTTTCTCTTGCTGTAAATTCATCCTCATTTTTGTCTGGATTGTGGCTGACAGCAACTCATCAGCAGTAAATTCCAAACTAACAGTCAAAACAGATTTCTATTTGGATGCCAGGAGTAAAATGCAGAGATATCGCACCCCAGTGTCTGTATTTAATATCACAAAGGGCCTGTGTTAAACAATGTACACAGAGAAATCAAACCTCAGGGACCAAGTCTATTCAAAGTCAGCAGCAAGGGTAAAATGATTTCTTTGTGGTCCTTTCTGATTTTCTCAGGGGATACTTGGTTTTCAGGGACTCTTTGGATCCAGAGATTTAAGTTCTCAACTAAAATGTTCTGTAAGCACAAATTTGCAAACTCAAAGCCTCCTTTAAAATGATACTAAAGGAACAAGATATTCTCTGCTGAGCAGGCAGCCAAAACAAGTGAATAGTTTTCCTTCATTTACCACCTTACCAACACCCCACACCTCCTTTGATGACTGATATAAAGTAAACAAGATTTACCATGTCAGGCTTTTCTCAATCAACTGGACGCCCAACTTTTTCCAGGTATTACAATGTTATAAAAATGTAGAACACACTAACTACCAAACAAAATGTTTACCTACAAACAGGCACAAAGAAAAATCTAAGAGGATAACAAAGAAAGTGGGTTTCCCCTACAACTGTTTTCTCCCTCGACCCAGATCTGAATTCTTTACTTAATCCAGCAATAGTTCCTAAAACCAGAAACCAAGTTTGAAGAAGGTATTAAGAAAGGAAGAACACAATTTTTTTTGGTAAAAGTTGAAACATCCAGCTATGAGAAACTATAAAATAATCTGCATTAGGCAAAGTGAGCAATGTTCCCCAAGAATCCTTTCTCCCTCCTCTCCCAGACACAACCATCTTGTTCTCCCCTTCCAAACCCCAGTTCTCCCATACTATTGTTCCAATCTCTCCAACACAGGTTATCTCCTTCCTGTTGTCACAATCACAGCTTCTGTCTCTACAGCAGCAGCAGAGGAAACCTTTGTTTGGAGGAGTTGGAGTGGCAGTTTTTGAGAAAAACTGATCAGAGAAGCAGCTCCTCAAATTCTGTCTTTGAAGCTACTTTATTGCTGTTTTTCCATTTAATCACAATGTCTTCTTCAATGCTTGTGACTTGTTTAACACAGTTGTCAGGGGAGCCATATTCAATGGTACTTAGGTTTGAGGCTCAACAAATTCAGGCAAGGGAATCCCTTTTTTCCACAGTGAAGGAATATTGGATGTACTTGCCCACCATCCTTGTTTATTACGAGCAGTGATTAATAGATAAATGATATGTTTATTTATTCATTCACAGTATGTAGACATATCTGACTAAACCAGAGTTTATTGCCTATCCTAAATGCCTTGAGAAGTGGTGACGATCTGCCTTCTCGAACCAAGCAAGAAGCAAGTTCCAAGGTTACAATGCAGCAACAGTTCCACGTCAGGATAGTGCTTAGTTAGGAGGGGAACCTGCAGGTGATGGTGTTACCGTGCATTTACAGCTCTCATCTTTCTAGATAGTCGAGTTTACAGGTTTGGCAGGTGCTGTTGAAATTGTATTGCTACAGTGCATGTTGTACATGGTACACACTGCTGCCAATGTGTGTCAATAATGGAGGGAGTGAATCTTCCAGATAGTGGATAAGATGCCAATGTAGCTTGCTAGTTTGTCCTGGATGGTATCAAGCTTTTTAAGTATTGTTGGAGCTGTACCCATCCAGCAAAGTGGAGAGTATTTTATCACATTTCTGACCTATGCCTTGTGAACAGATTTTCTGGAAGTTGGTAAATGAATTACTCATGAGAATATTCTGAGCTTCTAACGTGCTCTTGTAGCCACGACATTTATATCACTAGTCAAATTCAGTTTCTGGTCAGTGGTAGCACCCACAACATTGATAGAGGATTCAGTAATGGGTGGTGCTACTGAATGTCAAAAGTAGTTTGCTTATTGGAGTTGGTTATTACCTGGCACTCTTAGCATGAACATTACTTGCCACGTATCAGTTCAAGCCTGAATGTTGTTCATGTCTCGCTGCATACGAATATAGATCATTTTAGTTTTTGAAAAGCTGTGAATGACACTAATTATTGTGGAATCATCAGCAAATATGCCCACTTTAGCACTGTACCTTATGACCAGCTGACCACCAGACAACTGAGTTTTCTCCAACCACTGGAGTACAGCTCCAGAGAGAGTGGTTCTGATCAGACTCTGAACTCGATACACACAAACTCACTGCATATGGAATTATGAGGTAGAAACTCACTCTCTGTTCTCATTGAGTAGGTGATGCAGGTTGAATGTCACAGTCCCAGCAGAATCCTCTTGAATTATGGGGTTCCAGCGATTTCCCGGGAAATGGACATGTGGTAGGTGCTTGGCTAGTTTTGGTAAATACCAGTTATAGGTCATCATCTGTAGGAGAAATTGCGTTACATTCTTTAATGAGATTCCTTCAGTTGTGAAGCAGCTTTGGTAATAAACTGGAAAAGACCATTCACTATCTTTGGCCTCCCTGTTCCAATAAAGACAAACCTTGCTGACTCTTGCATTCAGTTCTCCAGTAAAGTTTACTGATACAATGAGACTAGGTCTGATTAATATCAAACTTTCACCCAAAGAGAAACAAATCACCTTGGGGTCAGAGTTCAGAGTCATTCCAACTCTCTCCAGCCATCCTCCCCCTACCCCGGCCCTCCCAGCATTCTTCCTCAAGGCTGGATTAGTGATCATCCAACTCAAATAGGGGTAGGCCACAGGGACTCATGTGATTGAGGGGACAGGCAAAACAACACATCCGCAATTTTGCTAAAAATACTTTTGTCCGCTATCTGGCTGTTAGATCAAAGAGCTTGAACAACTTACATGTAGTTATTGTTGCACTGCATGGTCGCAAGGAATGGAGACTGCTTGCAGCTTAGATAGATTGTGCCTTCACTCTGAACCCAGAGGAATTACATGCAAATGGCCAGCACAGGCAGTGTGTCATTGCTTAGACAATTCATTTGAAGAGTCTATCTAGCTCACAGATCTCAAATTAAAGCTGAATCTCAAAATACAATAGCTTCCTCAAGAGACATGAAGACATGGTTTGAGAACATTTTTGAATGTGATGTTCCTGCTGCCAGTTTGAGAGGACCAATCTAAATTGTATTGCTCAAACCCCTGGTCACTCCTCTCCTACTACTGATCTCCATCAGTCCTCTCTTCCCACTCTGTTAGCCCCACTGATTCACGATAAGTACTGACTATTTTATGTTCAGTTGCACAAATCCATTCAAGGAGAAGTGAGATGAGCAGATGAGGGAGAAATGGAATAGTGTGTCGTAGTGGTAATTTAGATGAAATGAGATGGAAGAAGGCATGAGTGCAGCATAAACATCAGCGTGAAATGTCTGTGCCAAATAGTCTGTTTCTGTGCCATACATTTCAGATTACCTCCTGATCCACTAGGCTAACATCAGGTCTTTGTCCCTCACAATAGTGGAGATATCGCAGGGAATTTCCTGGAAGATCTCCTCGAACCAGAATTGTCGCATTCGGAGGCAGGCTGCCCAACAGATTTCTGGCAAACTTATCCACAACTCCATTATTACTTTGGTCACAGATCCTGAAAAATAATTAGTTCATGCTTCAGAACAGAGCTTCCAAAAAAACTCTCTCTATCACCTCAAGTCTCACATCCAACCTTCGATCTAACTACAAAGAACTTTCCAAACATTCAAAGATCAGAAGCTAGATGTGAACAGCCAGGAAGCTGGCACATGTTTACTTATCAACAACATAACATAAAAGGATATTTTTTTTTAAATCAGCGAAGTAATATATTTTAAGTTACAAATAATCATGTGGTAACACAGAACTGGAATACTGCTGTAAATGGCATTTTGTAAAAGCATTTCATCTGTCATTCATCAGGGCAATTCACACCAAATACCAGTGTAAAGAGAAAACAACATTTATAGTGTGTGGGAGGAGAATGCTGACAGGTGAGCATTCTGATCTCTCAGCACATTACATAAAATACAAGAATGAAAGAAATATTGCTTTCACAATTAACTTCACCCACCTCTTCACTTCTTATTCATTGTATCCAAGATTTTAACCCTTGCTACAGATGTACACTCTTATTTCTTTCATATTTCATAATTCATAAAATCATAAATTTTCTAAATCCCAATGCCTCTGGTAGAACGTGATCTAGGCAGCTCCTAAAATGTGAGCATTTTCAAAATACCAGAACATAAAATTGTAAACTGGTTTATTTGATATGATATACATGAATACAATCACCACTGTATGGCCTAAGATTCTCCCTGACCTTCATTCATTCTTCCAAGTTTCAAGTACAGCCCCAATCTCAAAATCGCTAGTCCCTGTAACTCTCGCCAGGCTTCTTACAGCATTTCCTCCTCTCAGTCATTTTTCTTCTGCATGAACCTCCTCACATTTCTTCTTTTCCTTCTCTAATAATCCTCAGGCTTTTAAAACCAAATTCAAACCGGTCATAACTATCCTGGATTTTCACCGTCCTCTCTTGCACACATTCTGTCCGGCCTCATTGTTTCACCATTCCAGTTCCTCAAGAAGAAAAAATAAAGAGGAGAAACAACCTTGCAGTTACATTTACTGTTTGGGTCTTCCGGTCACCCCAATACATCACAATTAATGTACATTGTCACTTGTTTTATATGAAAATCTGGTCAGAAAATTACACACAGCAATTTCCTACAAACAATAATGAAGTAACAACCATATCATCTGTTCAGTTGGCATTAGATATGATATAAACCAGACACCAATACAGCATCTTCATGTTGGTTACAAGGTCCTTGCTTGGACATTTATTTTCTGAAAGGCCACAACAGGCAGACAGGGGTTTGGGGGGGCTCAGTTTAAGATAGCAACCAAAATAGGGCACATCCAACATTTTGGAGTATTTTATTCTCTAGCCTGTCAGAGTGGACTTGTAACTATAACCTCTAACCCAGAGTGCAGAATTCTACGATGGAGCCAAGTTAACATGGATTATCACCATCTGTAGGCAGATGATTTGAAAATTATTGCTCACCTGTAATTCAGATGGATTTGAAAATTATTGCTCACCTGTAATTCAGATGGATTTGAAAGGCAATGAGGCTGATGACAAAGAGCCACTCTGCCCAGCACCACAGTGCCTTACTACCCATTATTCTCCGTAATACTGAGGAAACTGAAGCTAGACCACAGCCTGCCAGGACACACACCACCAAATTACTTTGTAACCAAAACCTTTCAACCTGCAGAAATAAAAACAACAGAAATGAAAGTAAATGATATCTTAATTTTTACTGTCAATTTATACTACTGGTACAATGTTGAACTTAGTTTAACTTGTGCAGTTGCCCAGTGAAAGGAGGAATAGATCTGTTGTCATGATTCAGATAAGCTGTTTTTGGGGATGTAATTGTGATTAATCTAGAGGCAGAGAGGACGTTTGACAAAACCCAGAACAAACAGTTTACGTTTTGTGACCAATGTTTGTGTTAATACTCCCACACCATGCGAACTCTCTTTATTCTCCATACTTATGACTGTATTGCCCCCTCTCAAATCTGTGCCTATTTTCCTATGATCCCAGTTATAAATACTTCCAAATACAAAAAGCATTCTACTGAAAAAGTAATTCACAAAACCCCTTCCAATCCTCTCCTGACTCCATCTCCCTGCCTTTGTTTCTCACCTTTTGTCTGATCATCATGTTCCTGTAACCTACCATTGGAAATTATGCTTTGTTTAGATCCCCTCCCTCAATCCTTCACATTTCCTTTCGTTTACACCAGTGTTGTTGACAAACGTTTTGATCATTCCTCCCAATATCCCTTTCTTTGTCTTGGTTTCTTTCCTTCAGACATTTTTCTTCACAAAATATACTATATAAATGCAAGTTACCACTGTTGTTGATTAAACACATTGCATGTAGCTGCGTCTGGAGTTTGTGCAGGTGATTAAGAGCTAAATTCCAATAACTCAAATGAAATCACAGGCTGCTTACACATATAGAAGGCATCCAGTGTTGCAGTATCTCTCAAGCAGTTAAATACAGGGTGTTTGTAACATTGTTATTAGAAGCTAGTGAAATCATAGCAGAGAATCAGTCACTTCACAGAGCTTCTAGATTTTGCCTTGTATTCCCAACTTCTTCTCTCTTTCCCTCCAGCAGATGAGGAACCATAATTCTGCTTTCCATATCACAGTTTATCATGATCATTCCACAGGGACGAGAACAGAGAACTTACCACTGATTATTATATTCCTAGCTGGTTAGATGCTATGACCTTAGCTCCATCCTAAAAATTGTTCCTGAACTTCACTCATCAGTATGTACTGTAGTCGGCGCAAGGCGTTTCTGGCACACACACTCACTACATAGCCACAGTTAACAAAGGCCATACAGGAGTCACATTGGACTTGAAATATTAACTGTTTTGCTGTTCACAGATGTTGCCAGATCTGCTGAGGTTCTCGAGTACTTTGTTTTTACAACAGAATGCTTTGCTGTGTTGTTTAACTGTGGAAGCTCCATATTTCCTGTGGCAGGTATTCAGAGGAATGCATTCAGCTCTGGTCACTATGTTACAAAGTAAACACCTGAAGCATCAGGTGACTGAGTGTAATAGTGATCATTTTTTAAAATTAATTATTCTGAAGGTTCACTGGATCCAAAACATTAACTCTGCTTTCTCTCCACAGATGCTACTAGACCTGCTGAGATTTTCCAACAATTTCAGTTTTTGTTTGATTTCCAGTAACCACAGTTTTTTAAAAATTGTATTTGCTTGTAGGCAGACAGTCGTTAATTGGACACTCACTCAAATGGTGGCATTTTTGAGTTAAGGGGTGTTCACTTCTATTGTTTAACTCTAAATAAAAGAAAGACTAAAGATGGGATCTAATCCCATTTTTTCACCAACCAGCCTTCCAGACGATGTCAAGAGACATTGAGCAATTAGGAAATACTTTAAAAGCACAGACACTTCAGCCTTGACAGCAGATAATGGCAGAGGTATGAGAACTGAATTAACATAGCCAGAGTAATCAAGGTTAATCATGAGTCAACCGACGTGTGCAGAACAGGTAACTGAAGTACAAAACAGCAATATTGGAAAATTTTTCTCCGTACGGAGTGACTATCTCCAGTCTGACTATGGGAGTGAAAACAAAGACTCTGATCATTTGAAATACAGTAGGATATAGTATAGGGAGTTCTAAGGAGGGCTGATGGCATTCATCATTTCTGCTAATCTTTCTAATCACAAAGGAAATGTCAGCTTATGTTACCATCAGTCCCTCGGTGGGAAACCCACATGGTGACTTTCATCCCTTCAGTCTGGTCTAGAATTTATATGTCTCAGTGACAAGAGCAGTACTGGAGCTGTAGCACTTGCGTGTTCCTGCAAGCAAGTCTTTCACACTCTCCTTTCACACACTCTCCTTTCAACTGATTCTTTCCTGGGTCACAATGCATCTATATTAAGGGCAAAGCTGGCATGCTTAATTAAGATGCCTGCTCATTAGATTGGGAAATTTTTATATCCATTTCAGAAGAACCAAAATGACATATACTGTCTGTGACTTATAGTGTGTAAATCAATCAGAGGTGCAACCCATGAATTCGTCACATATTAAACAATGATCATCACGTTGTCAATTCGATCAACTAAAATTATGGGACACTCACCACTCCAACAAAGAGAGGTTTGCTGATGTCCAAGTTTGCTCTCCAGGAGAAGAACAAGGAGTAGGAGCCGAGCATAACAGTGAACAGCCACAACACTGAACGCTGAGCAACGTTCCTGTAAATATATACCAATCATAATCCTCAACACAAGCACTCTTGTAAGAACAACCACCACAAATCTACCAGTATAACGAACCAGGCAAATGGCTAGCTGTCAGATCAAGTCAACATTTCATTGAATGGAAACACACGTGACATGGGCACTATGGATTATGAAGTCCATGAGGGGCATATGAATTAAACTAAGTCCTGCTGCTTCATAGGTGCGTGGTCCTGATGAATTTTGGATTCCAGTTAGCACATCTTCCCATCTCCTTTCATTACTGTAAAGGAGCCATTGCATCCCTGTAAATCTAACCTACTTTTCAATCACTCCCAAACCTGCGTGACATGCCATGCAAGCATGTGATGTAACACCTACCTTTTTATCTCCTTTCTTCCCATTGTCAAGATCTAGAACAGATCTCCTTTCAGGTGTAACAAGAAATCACTTCTACTTCTTTCAAGTAGATGTACAGTATTCGCAAATCACAGTGATGTCCACTTTACACTGGATACATCAAGTGCAAATTAGGTGACCACTTCATAGACAGCATCTTTCAGTCCACGACAATGACCATGAACTTAAAATCACCGATAATTTTAATTCTGCAGTCCTCCTTGGAGCTCAGCTAGCTCCACTGTTCCAATGTCATTCAATGGATGGTACAGAAGCAGCGCCTCACTTTTCAATTAGGCACATTGCAGACTTAACGTTGGGTTCAGGTCATGACCACTGCTAACATTTTTTCAGGCAGCATCTGTTAACAATGATTCTGCTTCTCTTATTCAGACCTCTTCTCAACTCTTCTTTCTTCACGTCACATTACCATCACCTTTTCTCTACATCACAATCCTATCATTTAAGCACTCCTGCCTTACATATATTAAGCGTTTCTCCCCTCCACTACTTGTTTACAGTGGCATCTATAATATTTTCCAGTTCTGGCAAAGGTAACTGACCTGAAACATCAACTCTATTTCTCTATTTATAAATGCAATGTGCCCGGCTGAGTATTTTCTTTTTCAGATTCTCAACAGGTGCAGCAATTTTCTTTTGGTATTTAATTTACTGCTAGTTGTTCACAATATGACTCAACGTACAAGATGCGTAGCTATTGAAGTGGGCCTTATATATGTAGAGCTTATGGGCAGGCCAGAGGGCTAAAGTAAGAGTCAAGAATCAATGGTATCAGTGGTGCCAGAAGCACCCTCATGATTTTCCCTTACAGCTGCTCATGAACCATATTCACTTGTTGGAATAAAAAGAAAGGTATTGATTTCTCACCCACATCAAATGATTTCCCATCCCATCTCACACAGTGGAGGTTATAAATTAAGCTGCAGTTACCATTACCCTGAGAGAGTGGAGCAGGTGTTGCTGAGTACTTCAAATGTACATTCACTGTGTGCGCTGGGAGCTCTAGGTTATACCTTTTAAAGCCCTGTAGTGGGATAGCAGTGAGTGCCAAGATTGCTCCGATTGTTGAAAGTTCATTCTTCATTTGTGCCATCTGAAAACTATGGTGAACAGAAAGATCCAAAAATTAGCTCCACAAAAGATTAATTTATTAAGATTCCTTCCCTGCTTCTCCTCAGTTGTTCTGTTGAGTAAATCAATACACAACCTGCCCTTTCAATCAATTCCCTGAATTCATATAACTCTTTTCATTTAAAGTTTATCTTCTGGCAATAAGTATTCTTCCAGCACAATGTTAGTGTCCCTATCTGTAAGCCAAGAGGCCCACTTTTAAGATCTACTTGCTTCAGAGGTAATGACAACATCTCTGAAAAGGTTCATGAGAAAATACCAATACTCTGGCAATCATCAACTGAATGCACTGCAAAGTTCTTCAATCAGAACAAAAAATACCTGCTACCAGGATAGAATGTGCTTTGGAGAGAATTAAAAAGATCTGTACACCAATGGGTGATGTTCCTGATTCAATCCCTCTTTCCTGGTGTGTGTATTTTAAACAAGGGTGGGGATTGGGTGGGAAAGGAAAATATTTTTGATTTTGTAGCATTTGGAATTATTTTAAATACATGTTGAATTTATGGAGCTATTATAGTCCAGGCATTGATAATACTTGCTGGAAGTTTTTATCCAAATAGTTATAATGAAGAACGGAAATACATAATGGTTTCTAAACTGAACAGCATGATTCACCCAGGACCCAATATGGTGACTGGGGAGGCACTAAAATAAAACAAAGTAAGTGCAGATGCTGAAGATCTGAAACAAAAACAGAAATTGCTGGAGAAATTCAGCAGGTCTGGTAGCATCTGAATTTGTCCTGAAGAAGGGCCACTGGCCTCGAAATGTTAACTCTGCTTTCTCTCCTCAGACATTGCTGGTCCTGCTCAGCTTCCCCTGCAATTTCTGTTTTTCCAAGCAAACTGCACCACAGCTTTTGCTGAAGGCACTTTCTAAAATCAGCTGTTGCTCACCTCAATACCTGCAGCAGCCCAGAACCAGACTCAGATTTAGCCTAGAAACAAACAAAGTCCTTTCAGGAAACATTTTTAATTTTTCTGAACAAACAAAGCATTAAAAACAATTTGGTCTTCGGAGATTCTGAGAACGGAGGAAGACCTGGTTACTCTGTCCAATCCCTTCCTCTCAGTTGGTATCATTACCCTGTCCAATCCCCCTATTTCCCTAGTGGGTCCATCACCCTGACAATAGTATAAGGCAAAGATGTTTTGGAGAACAAGCAAGGTAAATGAACTGGTGGCTCTAGTATTAGAGAGATTGCAGGATGGGTCAGGGATGGAAAGGTTAAGTGTTGAAGTGAGCAACTGAGCAAGAGAGCAGCAGGCACTGGGGAGAGGAACAGTGCTTTTATTTCACGGAAGAATGAATCAGAGTTGGTGTTGGTTTTCTGCTTTGCAAAGTTATCAGGTATGGGGATGAGGAAGTGGTAACTATAGGGAGGACTGAAAATCAATGACAGCTCCTCATCAGAATAATATACACAAATACTGAAAAGGAAGGTTTACTTGTACAGGGTTTTTTGGACACTTCTTTACTTCTTAAATTTCTGACACTGGATAAATGCTTACAGACCTCTGTCATTTTCTCCAAGTTTCAAAGCCCAACAGCCTATCTCCTAAAGCTCAGCATGAAACTCGACATTTTAGACTTTACCAAATTGAATGTGCCATACTCCTCCCGCAGCAGGTGAGTGGTGAAGCCTCTCAAAGTGGTCTGGTCTCCCCAGCTCCAACGTGCTCGATTGAGGTAAGACGACATAGGCAGATAAAGATAAGGCAGCAGACCAGCTCCAAAACACAGGCCTAACCTCGGTATGGCCCTCACAGATATCTCCTGCACATTCAAGATACAACAAAGCACAATGGTATATTTGTTATTCAGTCACAGAGTCAGAACAAAGATACTGCAACAGAACCGACATGGGAAAGCATTATCCAAATGGCCTGGACAGAGAAATGAAAACAAATGCATATTGGAGAAGAATGGGGGAAAGAGAAAGTCTGAAAAAGTCAAAAGAAGAGAAAGGTTAAGAGGAAGAGAGTTATCAGGAGAGAAGTTAAAAAGAGGGTTGTGTAGGACAAGGTTAGAGAGAAAGATAGAGGGTGAGAGGTTAAAAGAGGAGTAAAAGACAGGAGACATGAAAATTAGGGAGGAGGGGGAAGAGAGAGACTGCAGGAGTGTGGGGGAACAAAAGAATGAGATGACACTGTGGGAAGGAAATAAGAGTGGAAAAGGTCAATATCTTCAGAGAGAAGGTGAAAATGAATGACAGTTGGCAAACATGAGAAGCTGAAATTTGGTTGACATTTTACCTTCTCTCTTTGTAGTCTAAACAATACCCAGGGCACGATGCACATCACATAGAGAATAATGGTATGCTGGTTACACAGACTCAGGCCACAAATGAATGCTCCCAACAGAGAAAGCTACAATTTGAAACAACACATTATTAGACTGAGTGTAGAGTCTTCCACGTGAGCTAGAAATATTAACAGAAAGGCAGGCAACCTCCTGTCTGGTATTTAACCCCAACCACCAATCCAAAACACTGTTACATGTGCCATGGGAATGTCAGAGGCCTATCATGGGTTGAAACTGGGCACATCAACAAGAGATTTTACAGGACTCTGCGTTGTGCTATCATCATCAGGTTGAGCTCTACTGAAACAGATCTGGTCCATGTGAGAGAGCCTTAAAGACAGAAGCAGGCTTCAGATTTTGTCTGGTTGGGCTACCAGTGCCCAAGGTTAAAATTTACCCCACACTGTTGTTGATTTTGCTAGGTCATCTTCCTTATTTTCCCTCAAGGCCATTCACTTATCACACCGGTGTTAACTGACATATACTGATTCCTGATCAAATGGCACCTTAATCTAAAAGCCTTGTTTTCAAATCCTTCAACAGCTCATCCCTTCCCATCTCTGTACTATCCTCCAAAATCAAAATCCTCAGGATACATATGTCCACCTAATTGTGCTTGTTTCTTCATCTGATTTTAATTCCTCCTCTGTCAGATGACTTGACTTTAAGTTCTGGAATTCTTGCAGTACACCTCCTCCCTCTCTACTTCACTCTCCTCCTTTAGGATAGTCCTTAAAACCTCCTTTCTTGGCTAAACCTTTGGTCAAAGTAGCATGGTGGCTCAGTGGGTCGGTATTGGGCCGAAGGGCCTGTTTCTATACTGTAGAGAATCAAATCTAATCTAAAGTAAAGATCTTAAATCATCTTATGTGGTTTACTGTTTTGTAATACCTTTGCAAAGAGCCTTGAGATATTTTATTAAGTTCATCTTTTTCAGGTACCAAGTTTTGCAACATTGACGATCACTGCTGTCCAACCTTCACGGTCTTTACTAACTGCTGATCTCAGTCCCTTTCTCCCTCACCAGAGCTGAGGAAGAATGTATTTGAAACGTTGACTCTCTTGCTCCTCAGATGTTGCTTGACCTGCTGTGCCTTTTCCAGCACCACGCTTTATCAACAGATGCTCAAGAATGAAATGTCACATCTATTTGGGGTGGAGGATTTCAGGATATTTGGCCAGGCTACAGACAGACACACAATCTTTCTTCAGTCAAATACCACACTTAAAGCAATCTGTTGGTGGAGATCTTTCAGTATAAAATGACACCTTACATGCCTGCAATGATGTAAACTCCAAAATTTTACTAACTATTGAGCGATTGAAATAATCAGCAATAGCTCTCTCTAGAATGAAATGTTCCGGAGATGAAAGGGACAAGGATAAACTGTTACAAAAGGAATTAAAGGCAGCCTGCTAATTAACCATCCCTGAGAAGGAGGAATCAAAACAACAAACTCCTGAGAAAGAGGAGACAGTTAACATTAAGTGTAAGGAGGAATAGGGAAACTTCTCCTGATAAGAAGGCAAGTCACAGAGTTCTTGGCTCCAGAAGTGTAGTCCATGATGGGGATGAACAGATCTAAAGGATTATCATTGATGTCACATCAGAAACTTCACAAGTCAGAAAACCCTGAAAGAATTCAACTGCAGGATTCCTCAGTACCAGAAAACAACACAGAACAAGGATTGAGCCCTGAACATATCCAGAAACAGACTGTGTTGGTTGGAATTGTTGCTAAATTCTATCATTAAATGGGTAATAGCTAAGTTCAGTTGTGAGATTCAAGTTGCTCCCTTGAGAGGTCTTATTGTGGTTGCTACATGCAATAAAGTTTAAGTACCTGTTTCAACATTTGATTGTCTGAGAGATTTCCTAATAATTAGGCAAATTAAAGGTAGTTTGTTGTAATTTATACAGAACATGCTCTTTTAACTCTTACCTCCAAACTGAGGAAGGTATTTCAGGTCCAACTATATGAGGAAACACTATTGCTGACCAACCTACGCTCCTCTGGAGTTCCGTAACTAACAAGGACAATGAGGTGAGTGGTTCCTAGACACTCAATGAAGACGTTCACTGTTATAGACCAACAGACTGAGCTCAGAAATACTCTGAATCAATGACACTTATATGCAATGGATTTCCTAACGATCAATGAGCAGGTCTGCAATTGGTCAATGAACTAGGTATGCAAACACTGTCCCTTTTTTGAATGATTTGGAGATGCCAGTGTTGGACTGGGGTGTACAAAGTTACAAATCACACAACACCAGGTTATAGTCCAACAGGTTTAATTGGAAGCACTAGCCTTTGGAGCACCGCTGCAAAAGCTAGTGCTTCCAATTAAACCTGTTGGGACTATAAACTGGTGTTGTGTGATTTGTATTTTTTATGAATGAATGCGTGAGCAATGATATTGGGACTAAGGACAGGATGATGATATTTGAATCATTTTTTGTCAAAAGACTTAATAAATTAATACAACTGTTCATTTGTCAAACCCATTGCTAGGCTGCAGCCACTCCTGATCTACTTCACAATAAACAATACTTCAGTGTTTGTGATTTGAAGCCTGTCTCAGCCAATCCCCTGTGAAACACTGTTTGCTGTTTATGAGGAGAGCAAGCAACAGAATATACCTTTGACCTTTCCTGTGCCGTTGCTGCTGTACTGAATCGAACCGTCAGGACCATGAGAAGACTAACAAAAAAATTGTTCAAGGTGAAAACCTCAGCTGCAACGGACCACTGCCATGCCAGCCGGGAAAAGCAAAAGAGGCCAGCAGCAAGAATTCCTCCAGAGTATGAATTTGACAACCTGAAACATATCAAATGAGATGTCAGAAACATGGGAACAAGAAAAGGCTATTCAGCCCATCCATCCTGAATAGATGATGGCTGATTGATGGCTCAACTCCATTTATTTCCTATTGTGACATTTCCATGACGAAACCGCTATTTTTAATGACTTTAACAAAAACTAATCACAATGAAATGAAAATCAGCTGTCATTTACTAACATGCATCAATCACACAACCATCAGTGCAAGTTGAAATAATTCAATTATGCTAAAAACCATGCACACCCAGCACCCAACCCCCATTCACTATAATGGATAATTGCCCAGTTTCACTAATACTGACACCCGACCAAACCCTCTGGATGATGCCCGTATAATTAAAGGCATCTGATCAACATGGGCAACCTTTGCTGGTTGACTGGTGAGCTATCAGGGTGTGGGAGAAATGGGGAAAAGGGTGTCGAACAAGAGAGGGCAAGAAATATTTGAAGCCTGGCAACAGCCTAAGTAACAGTTAGATCTTCAGCAAAAAACATTAAGTTAAAAGGACATAGAAAGATAGGTCTTGACCTAATGCAACTCTCACACTCTTAAAAGGTCTTCATTCTTGTAATTCACAAAACACTAAACCTGTTTTCTCAATTTCTCTCAAAGCGATAGCTGTAATCCCTGATTTAGCCATTCTTTGAGGCTCTATCCCTAATGTTGAAACCCCATTTAGAGAGGTGAATGGATTTCATTTCTCTTCCGCGCTTCTACTAGTCACAAAAAAGTTGAAATATAAAAAGGGAGGTAATACTGCCATTATAGCTCAGCATCAGAAACAATCTAGTTAGACCCCTCGATTGAGAAATGAATAACTAGTTTATTAACACAAGGTCTATCATCCTTCTCAAAATATAACACACAAACAGACAACATCCAAGCCTGAGATTGGTGTCTTAAAAGTACTCTGGTGGAATAACAGATCAATTCATGAAAATGAATTGTTCACAGATTTCACAAATATTTGTCTGTCACCAATGCCATTTTACAAATAAGCTGATAACACTGGGGTCTTCCTGGATCAGTTACAGCTGGCTGTGTATATCTAGAATTTTCAGTTTCTATTTGAGATATTCAGCATCCAGAATATTTTGCTTCTGCATACATTAATTATGTAGGTGGAAACCAAGAGCAGCAGAACAATAGTGAAAGATTCAGTGAGTGGATAAAACTTTGGTCATTGAACATCTGTCAAAAAAAAAGACAGGTCATCTAGTCTGATCCAAAAAAAGGTGAATCAACCTTCTACCAAGGAGGAAAGATGGAACAGTGCAGGAGCAGAAAGATTTTGGAATTTGAGTACAAAACAAATTTCATAAGGTTGTACTCAGGCACAAAACATAATTTCTGAATTGAATGTTAGCACTTACCTGAAGGATAAAAAATGAGGTCTGCAGATGCTGGAGATCACAGCTGAAAATGTGTTGCTGGTCAAAGCACAGCAGGCCAGGCAGCATCTCAGGAATAGAGAATTCGACGTTTCAAGCATAAGCCCTTCATCAGGAATTATGCTCGAAACGTCGAATTCTCTATTCCTGAGATGCTGCCTGGCCTGCTGTGCTTTGACCAGCAACACATTTTCAGCACTTACCTGAAGGAGACTGGAATAATGCAGCAGTTGCATAAAGCTCAAATATAATATGTCTGAAGTAGTGCATTTTAGTATTGAGTATCCCAACTCAGCAAAGTCATACTGGCCTTGTATTTATATAATAGCTTCAACCTCACAGGAGTGATTGAACAAACAATACATCAGTGTCAAAGGATTTCAATCATGAGGACAGATATTTTGACTGGATTTATATTTCCTTAATTACAGAAGTTTAAAAGATGACTTAATTGAGATGCTTATAGTTACATTAAGTTTATTGCATTAAGATTGCAAACAAGAAGCCGACTAGGAAACATTGCTTCCATTAAGATTGGTAGAAATCTGGAACTTTACCCCAATAAGTGTGCTTTGCATCTGGAGTCACTTAATTTCAAATCAAGATTGACAGCTGTGTATTGGCTAAGCAAATCAAGGACTATGAAACCAAGGTTGATGGACAGAATTAAGATATTGATCAGTTACAATTTAATGGAATGGAGGAATAAGTCAGAGGAGCTGAATGACCTCCAAGTGTCAGATAACCTAACTCTGAAATTCTGATAGGAGTGCCTGTCGAGATAGAATGGGATCCTCTCTTGGACTCACCTACCAGCCGTCTCAAAGAGTAGTGGGGCTGTGGCTGCTCCCAGCAAAGCATTCAAAACATTGACTCTGAAAACAGGGGAGCCCAGTGGAAGAATGGTCATTGCCAGCCTGGCGAGGATAGTGAATAATGGGTATCCAGGAGGATGTGCCACCTGAAAAAAAAAAGAGGTTAGTGACCACCCAAATCATGCAAAACATAACATGTCCAAAACCATCCCTGATCAAGCATCAGCAGCCTGTACCCACCCTTATAGGATGACCACTCTGGTCAAATGCACCGATAGAGGAGACAGTCTTTAGTGGGATACAATTTACCACAGTACCAAACCCCTACCAGGTCAGCATGGAAAAAAAACAACCTAGACTTCTCCACTTAATGCTCACTTAACCCACATCTACTATTGCCTTTGCTTACAACTTCCATATCCCAAGATCTTGACCAATAATAAGGTCAATCACTTCCTTCTGCCTTGTCTACTTAGTTTTCCCTTCTTTCCCAAACCCAAAATACTCAACATAGATTCCTAGGAAAAAGCTCCCTGAGCTGTGTTCCAAATTTTCAGTGCCCTGATTTCTGAGTTACACAATGAATAGCTCATCCACTGCATTGTATCTCTTGCAAGCCTCACTGTCTTGCTGGTCCACTTATTTTCATTCCCTCAAGTCAGAGGACTTCAACCTCAGCACATGCAGCACAACTTGTCAGATCATCTGGCATGGAAGAGGTGAAAGACTTGGAACGGTAGCAGCAGTCAAGAGGGAAATAGAAGCTAGGTTGAGACCATGCCTCATACATTGCTGCCAGTACATCAACCTCTTAGCCTGTCACCAGGCACCAGTTACCAGCTCCTACCATTTTTCAGCTTTGTTTTTACTTTATTGACTTGACTTCTACGAGATCCATCTAATGATCATGATCTCATTCGACGTGACGGCACTGTTCACTTCGATTGACAAAACCCTAGCCAGAGAAACAATAGCCAACCTACTGGACGTACAGAACAGAAAACAGGAGGCGGAACCTATCAACAAAGACGGCATACTTAAACTACTGGACTTGTGCCTCACTACACACCTTGCATTCAACAATCAGATATATGAACAAATCAACGGAACACCCATGGGATCACCAATCTCGGGACTCATAGCAGAGGCAGTTATGCAAAGGTTAGAACAAACAGCCCTACCACAAATTCAACCCAAACTCTGGGTCAGATATGTCGATGACACGTTTGTAATCATCAAAAACACGGAAATAGAAAAAACACACCGGATCATCAACGCCACACTCACAGGAATCCGATTCACGAGAGAAGAAGAAAAGGATAGTCAACTCCCATTCCTATACGTGATAGTACAGAAAACACCGAACAGAGAATTCACCACAAGGGTACACAGGAAAACAACACACACAGACCAAGTCCTAAACTATGAAAGTAACCACCCCAACACACACAAACGAAGCTGCATCAGGACACTTTTCAAAAGAGCCACAACACACTGCAGTACACCAAAACTGTGAAAAGAGGAAGAGGAACACCTATACAAGGTATTCGCCAAAAACGGATACCCGCGCAACTTTATCAACAGATGCCTAAGAGACAGACCACGGAACGAGGACATGCCACAACCAAAAGGACTAGCCACACTACCATACATCAGGAGCGTTTCAGAACTGACAGCCTGACTACTGCGACCCTTAGGACTCATAACGGCACACAAACCAACAGCCACGCTCAGACAACAACTTACTAGAACAAAGGACCCGATACCCAACATGAGCAAAACTAATGTAGTTTACAAAATACCATGCAAGGACTGCACAAAACACTATATAGGACAAACAGGAAGACAGCTAACAATCCGCATACATGAACATCAACTAGCCACGAAACGACACGACCAGCTATCCCTAGTAGCCACACACTCAGACAACAAGCAACATGAATTCGACTGGGAAAACATTACTATCATAGGGCAAGCCAGACAGAGAACAGCCAGGGAATTCCTAGAGACATGGCATTCATCCACAAACTCCATCAACAAACACATCGACCTGGACCCAATATACCAACCACTACAGCGGACAGCTGAAACTGACACCCGGAAGCGGCAAGGACAGACCACTATAAATGCCGGAAGAAACATCAAAGAAGCGCTTCGCAGGAGGCTCCAGAGCACTGATGATGTTGCCTAGCCAGGGGACGAAACGTTTGCAACAAAAACTTCCAGCTCGGCGAACAGAACCACAATGATCTCTGGATTTCCAAGGCCCCTCATTAAACTCAGTGTTCACCTGTTTCATGCACCAGCCATTCTGCATTTAACTCATAGTAAAATACCATCTCTGTCATCAGCTCACTCTTCACTCTTTCATTCTCTTTTTGCCCTTCACCTCTAAACTGTTTTCCTTCAAACAGCTCACCCCAACTTTCCCGCTTCCATCCCATGTCTTCAGCCTTTCTTGAGCTCTTGGTGCTCCTTCCTATTCATCACTCCCTGAACCACCCACCCAAGGGACAGTATCTCTTTCCTCGTCACATCTCTCTCATTGTCCAACATGGGCCACCTCTCAGTTTTACTTCCAATCCAAAACAGAGATCAAAGTCACCACCATCAGGATTCACTGACTCCACACCAGGAATTGGGGAAATCTCACATCTTTACGCTTGCTTGCTAATAGCATGCTGGCCTTCATAACAAGAGGGATTGAGTATAGAAGCAAAGAGTCTCTTCTGCCCTGGTGAGACTGCACCTGGAATAGTGTGTGTAGTTCTAGTCTCTAAATTTGAGGAAAGGCATTCTGGCTATTGAGGGAGTACAGCGTAGGTTCACGAGGTCAATTCCTGGAATGGCAGGACTATCTTATGTTGAAAGATTGGAGCGGCTGGACTTGTATACCCTTGAGTTTAGAAGACTGAGAGGGGATCTGTTGAGGCGTATAAGATTATTAAAGAATTGGATACTCTGGAGGCAGGAAACATGTTTCCACTGATGGGGGAGTCCCGAACCAGAGGACACAGCTTAAAAATAAGGGGTAGGCCAGTTAGGACAGAGGTAAGGAGAAACTTCTTCACCCAGAGAGTGGTGGGTGTGTGGAATGCTCTGCCCCAGAAGGCAGTGGAGGCCCAGTCTCTGGATTTGTTTAAGAAAAGTTGGATAGAGCTCTCAAGGATAGTCGAATCAAGGGTTATGGAAATAAGGCAGGAACAGGATACTGATTGAGGATGATCAGCCATGATCATAATGAATGGTGGAGCAGGCTCGAAGGGCAGAATGGCCTACTCCTGCACCTATTGTCTAATCCCATTCTTCCCCCCGCCAACCTTGCCGTTTGTTCAAACTGACTCTTGAAACCATAATCCCATGAGTTTTGTCCCTCACCCCGCGGGAAGGGGATCTGGGTAAAGGAATAAAACGCCCAATTTCAGCTTTTCACATTGTACCAGGGTCTCTCAATCACCGGCATCAACAGAGAAGCTGCAGGAACTCACTCACCCCCAGTTCGCAGGCAGCAGTCACCAGCTCTCCTGTGGGAACAAACAGCAACATCACTGTGACTGAGAGGAGCAACGCAAAAACAACACCACCCAGTTTCTCACAAACTCTCTCCCTCCCCCTCCCCCCGGGCTCAGCACTCACCAGAGTCACCCCCGGGCACCGTGCGCTGTACTGTCCGCAGATAGACAGCAGATACACCACCGAGAAGGAGCAACGGGCCGAAGCCCGAACCCGGGCCGCCGCCGTTTCCAGGGAAACCCATGGAAACCAGGGACCCGCGGCACTTCCGTGAACACAGCACTATGGGCAGTATTAGGCCGACAAGAAAACCTTAAAGGGGAGGGTATTAAAGAGCCCTCAGCATTTCCAGGGGCAGACACAATAGCAGCTTGGCAATTAGCCAGAAAATTTAACAGTTACAGTGAGGGTGACACTCCTGCCCCTAATTCTGAGAAGGATTAAAAACATCAATATCACAGCTAAGCTAAAGAAAGTTTCAAGTGAACTAAATAATAGAAATTGGCTGTTGTCACTGATTCTCACCCATAGGTGTCAATAGCTAGGCAAGATTTCACTTCTCCTTGCACACCAAGGAATAGAAAGATTGGGGGAGAGAGAGAAAGGCAACCATACTGATGCAGGCTTCAATTAACAAATAGCAGGGGGACAGCATGGTGGCTCAGTGGTTAGCACTGCTGCCTCACAGCACCAGGGACCTGGGTTTGATTCTTGCCTCAGGCAACTGTCTGTGTGGCATTTGCACATTCTCCCCATGTCTGCATGGGTTTTCTCTGGTTTCCTCTCACAGTCTGAAGATGTTCAGGTCAGGTGAATTGGCTGTGCTAAATTGTCCATAGTGTTCAGGGGAATGGGTCTGGGTAGGTTACTCTTTGGAGGGTCGGTGTGGACTTGTTGGGCCAAAGGGCCTGTTTCCACACTAGAGAATCTAATTTAATCCCAGACCTGGGTTATAACATTTGGACCAAGCTCAGATGCAGACCCCTGAGGCGATGCCCAGGCCCCCAATGTATTCATTTGCTGAAGGCCAGTAACATGATCCTGACATGTGGGCAACAGTTGACGAACAGCTCTTTTAAATAGTCTCGTACTGAGGTTTCCTGCATATAGGTGTATTTAGCCAATTCAATTTACTCTATGTGATATCAAGAAACAGTTGTACCCGCTAGATGCAACAAAGGCAATGGGTTCTAACAATATCCCAGAAGTAGTGCCCAAGACCTATTCTTCAGAACTAAACATGCATCTTGACAATGTGCTCCAGTACAGCTGCTACACTGGCAATTGCATCACTGTGGAAAGTTGTTCAACGATGTCTGTCCGAAAGATGCAAAAGAAATAAAAATGATTAATTATCACCTCATCTGACTCTTGATTCTCAGAGAAGGCATGAAAAGTATCTTTGTGCTGTCAAGTGGCAATCCAACTTGCTGACCAATGTTCACTTTAGATTCTGCCAGGCCCTTCTACGTCGATTCTCCTGCTTCTTTGATGCTGCCTGACCTGCTGCGCTTTTCCAGCAACACATTTTTAAAGTTTCTTCAGGAATGAGGCTGGTATGCCAAGCGGGCTGAGATAAAAGGTAGGGGGGAAGGAATTTGGGGGAGGGGTGCTGGGAATACGATATTCCCAGCGCCCCTCCCCCAAGTTCCCTCCCCACTACCTTTTATCTCAGCCCACTTGGCACACCAGCCTCATTCGTGAAGAAGGGCTCATGCCCGAAACGTCGATTCTCCTGCTCCTCTCCTGGCCTGCTGTGTTTTTCCAGCACCACATTTTTCAACTCAGAAACTGAACTGTACCAACTACATAAATACTGTGGTAACAAGAGCAGGTCAGAGGCTAGGAATTCTGCAGCAAGTAATTCATGCCCTCACTCCTCAAGGTATGTCCAATATCTATAACACATGAGTCAGGAATATGATGAAATATTCTTCACTTTCCCAGATATATGCATCTCCATCAACACTCAACACCGTCCACGACAAAGTAGCTTGCTTGATTGATATCCGATCCACCAATGTAAGCATTAATTTCCTTACCACGAAAGTACACTGGCAGAAGTCTGTATCATCTATATGATGCACTGCAAAAATCTGTGAAGCCTCCTTTGACAGTTCCTTCCAGACTCGTACTCTTGCCACTTGAAAAGAGAAGGGCAGCAAATGCATGGAAACAGCACTTCTTCCAACATACCGTCCTTACTTGAAACATCCTGCCATTCATTGATTTTCACAGTGTCCAAATTCTGAAAATCCATTCCTAGCAGTATTGAGGAAGTATCTACATTATATGGATTACAGTCATTCAGGATATGGCATTAGGGATGACCTGCAGAGCATTTTCTTCTTTGAGAAAGACAGGTGCAAAGTATTAATTTAATAACTCAAACTATGACCTCACTCTATACATAAAATACCCTTTTTGGTCCATATTTAATTGACTCCTCCATTTATCTCCCTTTTAAATACATAAATGCCAGTTGATAACTTTAAGATTCCCTTATGTTGGCTGCCAATCTCTTTTCATGCTCTCTCTTTGCTTCTCCTATATGGTTTTTGACCTTCTGTCTGAACCTTGTACATTCAGCCGGTGCTCCAATGTATTATTTAATTTACATCTGTCACAAGCACACTCCTTCATCTCAATCTCTATTTCTGGTATCGAGGTAGCTCTTAATTTGTTAGGTTTTCACCTGCTTGTTCGTGGAAATATAGCCCCTTCACTGTGTCCGAACTATCTCTTGTAGTGAGGTATTACATTAGTTAGTTAATTTTTTCCCTGCCAATCTTTGATTTCAATTTAACTGGGTCAGTTCCAGAGTCGAGAGTGTGGTGCTGGAAAAACACAGCAGGTCAGGCAACCGAGGAGCAGGAGAATCCATGTTTCAGGCATAAGCCCTTCATCAGGAATAATCATCCTCACTTTCTCCTGGGTCAGTTCCATTCTTACCCCAGCCCCGGAGTGACATTCCACCAATTAATTATTCTTGTTCTGGATTATCCCTCGCCCCTGTTTAGTAAAGAAGCTAAACTCGCTGTTTGATGTTTGCTGCCTCGACTAAAGCCTGGCGCTGTCCCTTTAAGAGGTGGGTTCAAGGGGAGCTGAGCGGTTTGGCTGTTGCACTTTGCGGCTGCGCGTGGTATGAGCGGTGCGGGCCCTTTAAGAGGTTTACCTGGCGGCCACACCTGACGGCCTAGCGCCAGGGGCTCGCCTTGTGAGCGGGGGGGAAGCTAGGCACTCAGTACCACTCCGGAGCTCAGGTAAAACCGGGAGGGTCCGAGACGATCGGCGCGGCTAGGGTAGTGTAACCACACCCTCTCTCACCACCGGCGAGGAAACCTGCGGCTGTGAGCCGCTCTGGGCCCGGGATAGCAGGCTTGCCCTGGGGTTCAGTTGCACAGCTATGAGCGGGGACTGAGCCAAGCTTACTGCAGGCACGGGAGATGGCGGCTAGTCTGGTTTCCGTTAACCAGGCCAAACTCGATATGCATATTTGTGCTGACCAGACGATCAGTCGTTACTAATTGTCTTAATAGTAGGTAATTGCCTGGGTAATGGATAACTACTTGGGTAATGAATTACAAATCAGCTTCGCGATCAACTGGATAATAAAACCAGATTAGTATTTTTTTAAAAAAATGAACTTGTCCAAAAACGAAGTTGCACACCTAGAGTGGATGAGATTTGAATCTGGGCCCCGACTCATGGGTTTGCACCACATCAGCTCTCCCAGTTTTGTCATACAGTAATTGCTAGATTGTTGACATGACTGACTGTAATCCCAAATCTGTGCTTTCGTTTCCCACCAGTCCATGTTTGAATTCCATCAACAGGTTTCTGCCCTGCCATCATACTAAAAAGTGATTTGTAAACTCCAATGAACATTCGTTGTCCTGTTTTGACCTTGTAGGTCTTTTGAAATGATTACCATTGAATTTTACTCCAACTTGTGTTTATTGAGCTATTAGAGATGTATAATAGTGCTTAATAATTCTGTTTTGAGCTAACAAATCCCAGCTTGACAGGTGTTTAAAATGGCACTTTTTCCTGCTTCTTCAAGGTGATTGCTTCTCCACACCACCCCCTCCCAATCATCTAACCTTAGCCCCTTTTTCTTATCTACTAGTTGCCCTTGTAGTGTCTGAAAACGCAGCATTGCTTTTTGTGTGCTATACCCAGTTGTATTTCACCACTATAACTTTTTTTTTCTTGATTGCTTTGCTTTGCTTTAAATTATGACATCAAGTACTGGATACTGCATTTATACAGGGATGTGCTATGCCTAGAAAATGTCTGAGCAACTGGATGGCACATGGTGTATAATAGAGTCATAGAGATGTACAGGATGGAAAAAGACCCTTCAGTCCAACCCATCCATGCTGACCAGATATCCCAACCCAATCTAGTCCCACCTGCCAGCACCTCTCCCATATCCCTCCAAACCAATTGCACCAGCCTCCGCCACTTCCTTTGGCAACTCATTCCATACATGTACCACCATCTGTGTGAAAAAGTTGCCCCTTAAGTCCCTTTTATATCTTTCCCCTCTCATCCTAAACCTATGCCCTCTAGTTCTGGACTCCACTCCAGGGAAAAGACTTTGTCTGTTTATCCTAACCATGCCCATCATAATTTTGTAAACCTCTATAAGGTCGCCCCTCAGGCAATGTTGGGAAATAAGGTTATTCTTTTAGTTTTAAATATTAAATTATACTTCTTGAGTGAATTGTTTTTTTTCTGAGAAATTTGACTGTCTGTACAAGGCATGTTGAAGATTGACTTGTAGGTGATAGCGGAAACAATGAGGGAAATGGTGTGTTAGGATTTGTTGCCAAGTGAGTTTGAATACAAGAATTGAAAAAGTCTTGATAATTATAGAGGGCTCTAGTGAGACCAGACCTAGAGTACTTTGAGTAGTTTTGGGCTTCATGTTTGAGGAAGAATATATTTGAATTGAAGGTGATTCAGCTGTTCTAGGGTCTCTTCCTCCAGGAGGGAGCGGAGTTTTGATACCCGCAACTCCATTGTGAAAGTTAGGGCTAGTATACATGCTCTCTAATTGTAAAGATTTGTAAAATTCTTCCTTGCTAAATGACATTTCAATCATGTCTATTACATTTAGGTCGAAGCTTGTATCAAAAGTGCAGAAGTATGCAATCTATTCAAAAGAGCAAAAACTTTGTTTTGTAACTAGATGCTGGAAATCCTCAGCAGATCTGGCAGTATCATTTCTGATCATGTCAGGCAAGTTCTGCTTAAAGGTCAAGGGTTTTAAAAATGGCAGAGACAATACAAAATCCCATTATTATCTTGAATTTCAAACAAATTTCAAACAGATTGCGATCAGTTTGTGTTGGTTTAAAATGCAAGGAGTGAAAACAACAAGGGAATTGATGGTTTTTTTTTGTGATTTACATGTAATGCTGAAGCAGTCAAGGCACGGTAGAATCACAATTGTTCATTCTCTATTGTAGCCAAAATGTTAAAGCAAAGTTATCTTCCCAGTTGTCTGTAGTGGGTCTAGAGGATATTTGGTTAGTTTGTTAATAGGGTTCTGGAGGCTATTTGGAACTTGTGCTTCACTAGTTTTCTCAATACAGCATTTTGTCCAATCCTGGGCATTTCTCAGTCTGTGCTGCATTTGAATACTGATAACTCTTAGCTGTTAATAATGCCATACTTTGAGCAGTCATTGGTGAACAGAGTGTTTCTAGGACCCTGCAGACTCCTCAACCAGTATACACAATATTAACTTAGCCAGGACCTTAGCATTTATCAGGAAAGGACTTTGCATGAATCTGCAGTCAGTGAACCAGGTCACAACTTTTTGAAGACAGTAACATTTATGAGTTAAACTTTACACTTTTAACAACTCTATTGTACTATCCAATTCTTTAGAATGCTTCCCAGATCCTCATTTACTAGTCTGCCAACATATTCAATATGTTCCTATTCATGAATTGATTATCTCTCTGGTCAGAAGGCAAACTGCTCTGGCCACAGCTGTATCTCGATGTACCATTAGGCTGGAGTGTGGGGTTACCTCCAGTCCTGCCGTGCTGAATTCTTGTAATCTCCTGGCTATCTTCTGGAACTTGACAAGAAATTGACCCATTAGAGATAAAATTAATTGGCTTTATCACGGTGAAATGCTGCTATGGTTCTCTGCCCTGCTTAACGGTGACCATTATGTCTGTTCTTTGGCCTTGGAAGGGTGGTTTCATCCCACAGTATATATGTGTTCTTTTGTCTTACTGAAGTATGTTTGCCCCAATAGTGGTGTTTGTTTGTCAGGAAGGGTTGAATTGCCCTTTTACGCTTCCTGACGTGTTTTCATACCTCTCTAGTTTCAGCTGACTGGGCTTGGATCTTGCAAGGGCTTGTCCTTAGGCAAAATTATCACTTGTCTGTCTTGGCTCAGGCATTCCCAGCATACTTTGCTTTTTGGCCAATTTTGATGCCCTATGTATTTCACGAGCTGTGCCTGTATTTCTGGTATCCCTTCTTAAATGATCTTTATTTCACTTGAGCGGTTGCAGGCTGCTTGAATCTCCATATACAACTTTATGCTGAAAGAAAAGTAATTGCTTTGAACAATGTTTGAGGTGTTGTGTGGTACAGTGCTAATGTCCCTACTTCTGAGCCAGTAAGCCTGCATTCAAGTCCCATCTGCTCCAGAGATGAATAATCCATCTCTGAACATGTTGATTTTCAGAAGTATTTACACTTTTAAAACAAAAACTGAGGAATTCTGACAGTCATGTCCTTGGGCAGATATATGATCTCCAACAGCCATAACCATCTTCCTCTATACTTGAGATGACTTCAGCCAGCAGAGTTACCTCTGATTTCCAATTGACTCCAATTGTGCTGCAATTCATTGACATCAGGGCAACGTTTGCCCAGGTAAATCACGTCTCGCCTCTAGAATTCAGCATTTTTGTTCCTGATTGAACTTTGAACTCTCTCTCTCATGAGATCAGGAGCAGAGTGGCTCTGACCGAACCCAAACTGAGTTTTGATGATCTGGTTACTGTTAAGCAAGTGATGTTTGATAGTGATTCCATTAAATGGATTGACAGTAGACTCTGAGTGTTTTTGGCAGGATTGTGTTTGTCTCACACCTGACCAATTTTACTCATCAGGTAGATGCCAGTGTGGATGTAGGTTTGCTTGCTGAGCTGGAAGGTTTGTTATCGGGTGTATGGTCACCAAACTAGGTAACTTCTTCAGTGAGCCTCTGGATGAAGCCCGCTTTCTATTTTATGTTTGGGTTTCTGTGGGTTGGTGATGTCATTTCCTATGGTGATGTCATTTTACTGTTTTTTTTCTCTCTCTGGGTGGAAAATGGGATTCCAGTCCGTTTGTTGATAGCGTTCTGGTTGGAATGCCATGCTTGTAAGAATTCTCATGTATCTCTTTGACTTGTCTGAGGATGGATGTGTTTTTCTACTCAGTGGTGTCCTTCCTCATCTGTATGTAAGGATACTAGTGAGAGTGGGTCATCACTTTTTGTGACTAGTAGGTGATCATATATCCTGCTGGCTAGTTTTCTGCCTGTTTGTCCAATGTAGTGTTTGTTACAATCCTGGCATGGTATTTTGTAAATGACATTAGTTTTGCTTATTATCTGTATCAAGTCTTTCAAGTTCATTAGCTGCTGTTTTAGTGTGTTGGTGCATTTTATGGGCCACATGATGCCAAGGGCTCTGAGTAGTCTGGCAGTCATTTCCGAGATGCCTTTGGTGTAGGGGAGAATGGCTGGCTAGGGTTTTTGGATGCATTTTGACCTCTTGTTTGGGTTTGTTGCTGAGAAATCAGTGGACTGTGTTCATTGTATTCAAAAAGAACGGGTACCCAATGTGTAGGTCATTTTCCTCTGCTCTGCCTGGTTCCTCTGTGCAGTGTGTGGTGGCTCGTTGAAATGCTAGTGTTGTAGCTGTATTGGAACAGCTTGGCTAGGGGCACAAGAAGTTCTGGAGCATGCGACTTCAGAGCTGTTATAAACTTGATTGTCGATGATGTACATTTGAAGTGTGGTCACCGCTGTGGGAAAGGAAACACTGCAGCCAATTTTCTCGGAGCAATATCCCACAGTCAGCCTTGGGATCATCACCAGAACATCTATTTGGTTTGAAAAGAATAAATATTGTCAGGGCATTTGTGCTTGTGCTAACTTGCTCTCTCGCTCTCTCTCGCTCTTAGTCAAAAGAGTGTCTTGGGTCTTTACCTCAGCCCTCTCTAGCCTCTGGTGAACATCAGCACCTGTCAATGCAGCAATGAGAATGACAATTAACATCTACGATTCCCATGTTTGCCATTTATGCACTTTATTTCGCACTTTTCTGTGTACAGCCATGCCCTTCATAGTAATCAGTGTCTGCTGATCTGTGGTTCGCGGAGGCAAGAAATAATGGCGGGTGGGGAGGGGGTGATGGGGGGGATGGGGTGGAATAAAGAACCACTAAAATTTTAAGTCCTTGAATAGACCTTGCATATGAGTGCTTCAATACATATTGCTGTATTTTCAAGTCTCCACAGTGCAGTCTACTCATGCATCAGCTTCTATGTTGCATGTATGCTCAGTGTGCAATGCAGCAATTCGTAATCAGCCAACTTTTTGTCTTGAGGGTCAGTGCCACACATTTTTATTTTCTCGATGATTGCACTCTTTGGAAGTCTTTTATATTTAATGACATATATATTGTTTTGAATACGTTCCAGATTGCTTATTATGCTGTAATTATCAATTTGAGCTAGAATTTATTCCATTAAATCTTGGGTTTGTACAGTGTTTTGCTTATTGATGTCGAAATGTATCTCCATGAATGATGTGACTGGTGTTTCTCTGGAGTGTCAGTCTTGATTTTTATCAGGTCGTAGAGCCATAGCGATGTATAGCATGGAAACAGACCCTTCGGTCGGCCTGGACAAGTTGGACCAGATATCCCAACTCAATCTAGTCCCACCATGTAGTACGTTTAGACCTAGGATTTCATGACAGAGGCAAAAGTGCTCCAAACTGTCTTTTCCACTTTTGAGTTCCAAGTGCTGCTTCACTTTTCAGTTGTTCCCACACCAGTTATGATAGTATTATTAAAACTTACCTCCCGTATAGCATCTTTCTGCCATGCATTAGACAATTCCAAGAGTTCTAAGCAAAGCAAGTGCTGGAGACTTTACAATTTTTAAACCATGTAATAAAATGTTTCCATATTGTATGTAAGCTTTCCTTAAGGTGCAAGTTCCCTGATTCATTCACAAGGGGTTAAACTTCAGTCAGAAGAATACCTGGGTATATTGTTAAATTTTGTGAAATAAGACTCATAGAATCATACAGAATGGAAACAGACCCTTTGGTCCAACTAGTCCATTCTGATCATATTCCGAAACTAAATTAGTCCCACTTGCCTGGCCCACATCCCTACAAATAGTCATAGAGATGTACAGCATGGAAACAGACCTTTCGGTCCAACCCGTCCACGCTGACCAGGTATCCCAACCCAATCTAGTCCCACCTGCCAGCACTTGGCCCTTATCCCTCCATATATATTCATAAACCCATCCAAATGCCTTTTTAAGTGTTGCAGTTGGACCAGCCTCCACCACTTCCTCTTCTTTTCCATTAATTAACCTCTCCAAATGTCTCTAAAACATTGTAATTGTACCTGCATCCACCACTTTTCTCTGGCAGTTGATTTGACACGAGCCATCCTCTGTGTGGAAAAAGTTGCCCATGAAGACTCCTTTTTATGTTTTTTTTCTCCTTTCATCGGAGTTTGGAACTCTCTTCTCTTCCCCCCCCCCCCCCCCAAATCCTAGGGAAAGGCCCCTTGCTATTCACCTTAATTATTCTCTTTTGTGATTTAATAAAACTCTAAAAGATCAGCCCTCAACCTCCTACACTCCAGGGAAAAAATCCTAGTTTATCCTTTAATCAAACCCCATTTCTGCAACATCCTAATAAATCTCTTATGAACTCTGTCCAATTTAATAATATCATTCCAATAACCGGGTTACCAGAACTGTATGCATATTCCAAAAGTAGTCTCACCAACATCCTGCACAACCTCAACATGACATCCCAACTTCTCTTCATGTTACTGTATCTGTAAGCACAGCCTTGCAGTCCATGTATGAAATACTGGTGCCTGTTGTCATTAGGCATGTTTGGACCTGTGCAGTAGTGTTCCTGGTTAATGAGATATTTTTAACTGGCTTATTGGCATCTTGAGCTTTGGAAAGTACCTGCTTGAACTGAGAATCAATCACTGGGTTAGTCTCCATATTGCTGCGAGTAATTTCCAAGTAATGCTGCTCATATCGCTTGTTTACTCTGTAAAATTTATCTTTAAATATCAGGCAGTTCAGAAAAAACTATAAGGCTGTCTTTGTGATAGGGTTTTTTTTTAAAAAAACCTTATGTTCGTGTTTAAAATTCTGAGCCTGCAATGTCCAGAATTGCTACCTTTTGTACACAGAGTCCCTCCTATGTTGGTGTACTAATTAATGCTGCTCCTTTCTGTGTCCTTAGTCCATGATAAACATTGATGTTTTTGCACTTTAGTAAATGCATATCCTGCATGGACTGTTGGAATACCTTCTTAAACTTGTGAACTATTGAATGAGAAATCTAGTGAATCATTGATCATTTTTGTTTTTCATCTACAGTGACCATGATGCAAATTGACTTGATTTTAACTGAATAAACTGATCAACAGTTGGGTCAGAGTAAGTATCTTGCTGTAATTTAATTCTAATCCCAGATGGCTAATCATTTCATTATGCTGCTTTCTTTATGAGTAAGTTGTGTTACTATGTGAGGAATTTTCCATTCTGCAATCTATAGCAGATTGAGTAGTTTTCCTGTTGCCTAAAATGCACTTGGAATCCTGTTAAGTGAAATTAACAGCATTGCAGCCCTGAGGGGAGAAGGCAGAGTTGATCTTTGTGGCAGTTGTGCATGGTTGATAGAACAGGTGACTCCTGTGGCCCATAGATCCTTTTCCTTGTGTCAAGTTTTCTTGCAAAGCAGTTTAAATTGTGATATGAAGTGGAAGCACTCCCTAGTAGGCTTTCTCTTCAGTTAAAAGTGTTTTCTTTTCAAAATACTTAATCTAAATTCTTTTGGTGCCTACCTAATTTTGAACAGATGGTTAAAAGAAAGGTCTTATCATGCTGAGCTTCCAGCTTGGCCAACTGTCACACACCTTGGTGGGGAACAATAGCAAAGAGCTCCTTTGGTGTCCTGGGTTCATATTACTTCCCTTGACCTACAGCCCCGTCCCTTCCCCAAAATGGGTTAGGGCCAAGAGATAATTCCCCCCTTTTCTTCGTCCATCGTTTAATTCAATAAAGTAATCTACAGGCACTTAAAGGAAAATTTTAGTTTGGAATGGGGTCACTGAAAGTATTACTCTAGATGACTAATGATCAGTGTTAGTAATAATCTTCTGATGCAATCTTTGCTGGGAGATGTGTTTTAGTGGAGAACAGCTGCTGGTGTAGATTATTTGAAACAAATGGATGATTCAGTGGAGTGTATTCAGTCTAATCTAGCCTTATTTGCAAGGCTGACACTTTTCTGTCTCCTTTTAGACAGAGGTTTTATCGATAGGGATGCAAAAGAAAGAGGGTTATGTTAAACCTATGTCTGACACTTATTAGACTTCAGCTGGAGCATTGTGTAGATTCTGGGTGGTGCACTTGATAGGAAGCACGTGAATCTGAGTACAGAAGAATACTTTGCAAGTTGAGAATCTTCTGTTATAAGAGCAGATTGGAGAACTTGCTTTGGAGAAGGCAAGTTTAAGACGACATGTCAAAAGCCCCTCAAATTCTTTGAGGGACTGAAGAGTAGATGGTGAGGAGCTGTTCCTATTTCCTAAATGATTGGATGTTCAGGTGTAGATTTATTGATTTTCAAATGATTTCTGAAAATCACTCTACCATGAGTAGTTTGTATCTAGAATGCATCACCTGGCAATATAGTTGATATATCAGAGGGCATTTGAAGATTGATTTGTTTATATTCAGTGTAGGGGAAAGGTGGGTGATCTGCACTAAGAATAATGAGATTGTGTGCTTGTTGTTCAAGTTCTGATGCTTGAAGCTACGGTTGGTACCACTGCAACACTGAGGCTGATAGCTGTGAGGAGAGCATGTTTATAAGATGTAGTCATCCCCACAGCTTAAGAATATACAGGAAGAGAAGAAAGAAGTCCTCATGAGGAATTCAAAAAGCAATGGACAGGTACTGAAGGAATCTCCTGAATACATTTTTTTTTCCTCAGCTGTGAATATTGAGTGACTTAGTCCCTTTGTGGATGTTAACCTGAGCCAGGTCTGTGGCAGGACAGCTTATTCTGTTGTTGCAGGGGTACATGGGCAAGGACTAAATGAGTGGTGATGGGTTCGTAGGATTTTTCCCAGTAATGGAATGGTGAGTAAACTTAGTTAGCGGCTGTGTAGGGTCAGAAGGTCGTAATATCAGAAATACCGAAGTGCACAAAATACCAGTTTCGAATTAGTACAAGAGTAGGAAGCAACTTTTAGGTAAGGTCTGAGTAAGAAGTTGTGAATTCTAAACCTGACTTAGCTGAAATGAAGGATTGGGTATTACTGGTTCAGGAAAGATGGGCAAGAAGGATTTGGTGACATGGCTATTTTATTTGTTTTAAGCAGCGTTGCAGTACTGGAGAGAGAATACAGCAGAGTGGTCAAGAATAGAATCCATTTGGCTAGAGCTAAGGAATAAAAACGGTGCAAGTTTATTGCTTAGTGTTGTGTCTTGGTTATCAACTAGTCGGAGGAACGGAAAAGAGCAAATTACAAATGTATTATTAATCATGATGCAATTATAACGGACTTTCCTCGTCCATGTTTGGATAGTCATTGTTGTGTAAGGGACAGGAGTACCTAAAATGCTTTCAGGAATAACTTCTACAGTATTTTCCCTGTCCTGTGAGAATTTTGAGACCTGGTTTTTGGCAGTGCAGTGAGCAAAATGTATCAAGTGTCAAGAATATTTTCATAGTGGTGATCATTCTTCATAAACTCTTGGTGAGCAATAGACAAACGTAGAGGAAGAATAACTGGAGGAAAGCTAATTGCAACATGGTAAAAATGGGTCTATAGCAAATAAATTTGGAGTCCAAGGTGGTGTAGTGGTTGTGATGAGGCTGATAGGTAGACATCATAAAATATGAATTCCCTGATGGGGGGACTGTTACTCTGGTCCAATCAGGAAGCCCTGGCTGACAGGAGTGTTTTTTTTTTCCCCCCCCCCCCACCTCTCTTGGGGATCTGGGGTGGAGGGCGCTGCACGCAGCGGTCCCCTGCAACCGCAGATTGCGGTGGCTTACGGACTCCCAGCCCAATTGCTTGTTCTGTGGTGTTGTGGAGTCCATGGACCATTTATAAATAGCGTATGGGTGCTTGCACTCCCTTTTTGATTTCCTCAAAAACCACCTTCTGTTTTTGGTTAAACTTCAGTCCCCCACTCCTGATCTTCGGACACCTGGTATGGCAGGGGGAGGGCGGGTCTGAAGACAGCCTCGTGGGTCTGCTCCTGGGCCTGGCCAAAATGGCCATAAACAGGTCCAGGCAGCAGGCCGTGAAGGGGGTCATTAGGGACGATTGCCGCCGCTCTTCCGTGGTTATGTTAGAGCCTGGATGTCTCTAGAGAAGGAGCATGCAGTGTCCACCAACACCCTTGAGCTGTTCAGGGAGAGGTGGGCACTGCAGGGAGTGGAACGCATTATTTCTCCCTCCAATTCTATTTTGATTTAATCCCTGCCCTCCCCTTCACTGTTTGATCACACAGCATTGCCCTTTGATGTGAAGGGCACTGCTTGTCACTGGCTACTTGGGTGTTTTCTTCCTGGTGGTGGGGATTGAATAAAGATTTGTGCACCTTGTGCCTTTCACTGTCTTGCACCTGCACGCACGCAGCATGAGTGCAGGGGGGGAAATAAGCACTACCGCAGTTAGGCGGTAGTGTAGGGGTAAAAAGAAACAAACAGGAGTGTCATAAGTTCTGTTCACTCTCTGGGAGCTGGATTACTGTCAAGGACTCTCCATGTGTAAATAAAAAGTAATTGGGTACCAGCTTCAAGATATATCAGGTGGTTCTAAAGGGCCAGTGAATCCTTTTTTCAAAAAAGTCCATTCAAAAAAAAGACTGACATCAGACCAGTCAGTTTAACTTGGGTGATGAAGAATGTTGAATCAACAATGTAGGAAAATAAATAAATCTCTTAGACAAATGCAAGTTAATTAAGGAAAACTAGTATGGATTTCAGAATTGTTTAAGTTCAGGTTTTTTTTTGAGGAGGCAAGTGTTAACAGGACAGTGTAGTTCATGTGCTGCACAAGAACATGCAAAGAATGTTTCATATGTTGGAAAGCATCAAATTTGAGTGAAGGTGTAGCTCCTGCAACAAAAGGGATAAGGACCTTAAGGATGTGAAATTAGCTGAATGACTAGAAACTGAAAATAAACAAAGAACTGCAGATTGTGAAAATATGAAACAAAAGCAGAAATTATTGGAGAAACTCTAATCTAGCAGCATCTGTGTAGACCAAACAGTTTTTCAAGCCTAGTGACCTTGCTGTGCAAAGTAATTGAAAGCTGTGGTTAATGGATGTTTTTTGGGCAGGGATGATTGTTGTGAAGTTCCCCAGAATTGCATGTTCGGAACCTCGCTCTTCCTGATCAAAGTTTGTGAAAAGATTTGTAGCTCGGGTGCTCGTTGTTGTGGTTCTGTTCACTGAGCTGGGAATTTGTGTTGTAGACGTTTCATCCCCTGTCTAGGTGACCTCCTCCTGTGAAATGCTTTTGTGATGTTGCCTCTGGCATTTGTAGTGGTTTGAATCTGCTGCTTCCAGTTGGCAGTTCCAGCTGTCCGTTGCAGTCCGCTACCATACATCAAGAGCATTTCCAAACTGACAGCCAGACTATTGTGACCACTAGGACTCATAACAGCACACAAACCAACAGCCACTCTCAGACAACAACTCACCAATACGAAGGACCTGATACCCAGCATGAGCAAACCAATGTAGTGTACAAAATCCCATGCAAGGACTGCACAAAACACTACATAGGACAAACAAGAAGACCGCTAACGATCTGCATCCATGAACACCAACTAGCCACGAAACGACATGACCAGCTATCCTGAGTAGCCACACACGCAGATGACAAGCAACATGAATTCGACTGGGACAATGCTACTATTGTTGGACAAGCCAAACAGAGAACAGCCAGGGAATTCCTAGAGGCATGGCACTCATCCACAGATTCAATCAACAAACACATCGACCTGGACCCAATATACCAGCCATTGCAATGGACAGCTGGAACTGACAACTGGAAGCGGCAGATTCAAACCACTACAAATGCCAGAGGAAAGATCACAGAAGCGCTTCACAGGCGGCTCCTAAGCACTGAGGATGTCACCTAGACAGGGGATGAAATGTCTGCAACACAAATTCCCAGCTCGGCGAACAGAACCACAACTTCCTGATATATAAACATGAGTTCAACCTTGGTGTACATGGCACAATTTCAAAGCTTGTAGCTGAGCAAAAACATAGAAACATTGAACTGTAGGTGGAGAATATAGAATATGCTTTATCAACCAGTACCTCCACTTCATTAGTAGACCCATCAAGCAGGGAGGTTACTATACTTGTATAGTACACCAGCTTGACCTCAATTGGAGTGGTGCCCTATGTCTGGGCACTGCACTTCAAGAAAGATTCAAAGGTATTTGCTGTAGTGCTGTGCAGAAGATATTTGAATATAATTCCAAGGATGAGGAGCTTCCATTATTCAGGTTGGAAAACTTGGGACTGGTTTCCTGGGGGAAGTAAGGCCAAGAGGTCTTTAAGTCATGCAATCAAATGTGGTTCTGTTTTGGCAGCGTACATAGGGAGAAATCTTTTTCCCATCATAGCAGGTCATGAGTACACTGATTTCAGGTAGTTGATAAGAGATGGGGTTTTTTTGTTTTACACAGCAAGTGGTTTAGGTCAAGGATAAACTGTCTTCGCAGTGTGGTGGAGGAGTGACTCGAACTGACTCCCTCAAAAGGGAATTGAGTTGTTATCCAAGAAGGAAGAATGTGCAGGATTATAAGGCAAGGTTGTCAGAATCACTGCTTATTTGGAGAGCTGGTACCAATGCTTCAGGCCAAATGGCTGCCTTCCGTGCTTAAACAATTCTGCTTCTGTGCATCCGTAAATTCTCTTTGGACCTTCATTGTTCTAATGCTTTCCAAGTTAAGTAATGCACGTCTTTGTTCAAAATGGTGAACCTCACTTGCCTATATTAAAATCCTGTCCCACAGTTTTACCTTAATTAATCTATCAACTTCATAATTTTGAGCTCCTATCTACATAACTGTACATCAATCTAAATGTCATAAATAAATTAGACAGCCAGAGATTCAATTTTGCCAATCAGTTAGGTTCATGGGACATAGTGTACCTTTACAATGGGAAGGCAGTGGCTGAGTTGTCATGTCTCAATCATAAAGGTCTCGAATACAGAAAAAGGCAAAAACTAGCACCTAACTGTTCTAATCCCATTTGCTAACATTTGGCCTATGAACTTGTGCACTTGCAATGCCAAAGCATGTATCTCAAGACTAAAATATCAAGAAGGATCTTGCCTGTATCTGCCTTGCAAACAGTATGTTCCAGATTCCCACCGTCCTTTAGGTTACTGGACTAAATCCAAAACCTTTGGCTAATGTTAGGGGTTTAAATCTTTCAATGGCAGATGTTGCAATTCTAATTCCATGATGAAGTGAGCCAAGTGGTGGCATGTTTCAATGTCATTTAAAAACTCATTTGGTACATCAGTGCCATTTTTAGGCAAGGAAATCTGTCATGTCTGACTGGCTGTATGTGAGACTTCAGAGCCACACAATGTGATTACCTTTTAATTGTCCTCCTGGTTGATTAGTGATGGACTGTAGATGATGGCCCAGCTGGTAGTGTCAACACATGAACAATGTAAAGTGTTGGGGGATCTTGTTGTCTATAATTTGGTGGCTATGCTGTCATACTGCATCCTAACTTTTTGGTTTATTGCTTGTAAACTGGCTTCCAAGGATTCAGTCAGATATTGTTGTTGATGCAGATCTGTTCTTCAAAGCTTGTAAGAATCCTAGTGGCCATTGGCCTCCAGTATGTGTTTGTTGCTCTAACCTGACAATTGAGCCTATCACTAGGCATGCTGATCTACTACTTAAAAATGTGTTGCCGGAAAAGCGCAGCAGGTCAGGCAGCATCAAAGGAGCAAGAGAATCGACGTTTCAGGCATAAGCCCTTCAGGAATCTTCAACCAGGACTTCCGCCCACCCTCTGACGGCCCCTTCTCCTGGTTCCAACACACTCCATCCACCTGGACAGCCAGTGCTGGCCTCTTACCTGCCCTCAAATTTTCCAGCAACATATTTTTAAGCTCTGATCTCCAGCATCTGCAGTCCTCACTTTCTCCTCTGCTGATCTACTAAACTTGTAGGAAATGAGTAATGGAGTGGAACAAGATCTGCCTTTGCTAACAGGAGTGATAAATAAAATATCATCTTGAAATTAAAAAAACTGGAGTCCTGTCTCTCCCAGCATGGGCAACTACTGCTGGTGTACTTGTTCTTTCCTGTTAGATTGGATGATTATGGACCAGGACTTCAGCAATCCCTAGGCAAGAGGTGATGGCCTACTGGTACTATCGCTGGACTGTTAATCCAAAGGCTTGGGTAATGTTCTGTGGAGTTATTCCTGAGGAAGGGCTTATGCCCACAACATCCTGCTTCTTGGATGCTGCCTGGCCTGCTGTGCTTTTCCAGCACTACACACTCGACTTTAATCTCCAGCATCTGCAGTCCTCGCTTTCTCCTAATGTTCTGTGGAACCAGATTCAAAGTAAAATTGAAATTAGAATTCAGTGAGAATCTGGGATTAAGACTTTGGGTTCATGAATGTCCTTATTAAGGAAGGAAACTGTCATCCTTACTTGGTCTAACCTACATGTGACTCCAGACAGCATGGGATTGACTTTTAAGCTGCCCTCTTGGCAATTAGGGATGAACAATAAATGCTAGCCTAGCCAGTGACGCCCACATCCTGTGCATGACATTTTTTTTTAAAAAAAGTAATCGTTGCATACTTGGATATCCTGAGTGCTGCTGTCACTGTGGATATAATTTACAATTATTATTATGGTTTTTCTGCCCATGAATTGAAACATTCCTTCAGATGTCAGACTTTGGAAGTAGTGGGCATTCAAAAAGGAATTGGAGCATGGATAATTAAGTTTAGAGCTCTTAATGTGACTGACCTGCAGATTGTACTACTCTGGCAACACAAATGTATGTAAACTCTATTGGTTTGCCAAGACATGATCTAAGTTTGAATAAAAGTTTATTTTTTAAATATTTGGAATTGAGTTTACACACTTGTATTCTAATGCAGTGTAAAATGACAATAGTTGTTTGCTGGTTCTCAGTGATGAATTATGGAAGTTCTGTGATTGTTCTTGTATTTTGTTTGGGGGAACGGGGCTGCTGCTTTCTGCATCTTGTAAAGATTGCAAACCATCACACAATACATGTGGTAGAAATAGAATATTTTTTCTTGTTGATCACAAGAAATATACTCCAATTAACATGCTTACTAGGTGACCTAGTTTGGTGTCCTTTAGGAATCTCTGCAGTTTTAGGGCCAACTGGGGCACAGAATATATGGTGTTTGCAATAAGACAACTGCAAGAGTAAGTGCAGAGTGCAGCACCAGGATTGACATCTGCTATTTGATAGTAGGACAAATTAAAAGTTTTGATAGTGTTAATTACTTGTTCTATCAGTCTAGTCTCCAGCTGGGATGTCCAAGCAGTTTTAAAATACCGAGCTGACTGCATGTTGATGTGATTAAACATGCTTGTGCCTGTGGTGCAAGATCAGATGCCTTTATGGCAATGAGCCCCATTGATGTTTTCTAATGTTCAGCAATGTGATTACATAGAACAGTTAAGACTTGAATTCTTACCTACTGGTTCAGAGGTTGGGGGTACTACTACTGTGCCACAAGAGTCCACCAACAAATGCCTTCTTGAAGCAACATAAAGCTAGGTGTGGTTCCACAACGTTTGAAAGAAATACCGAAGGAAGCCAACACAATGCTTATCTGCAAGCATTCCATTCAGTTTGGGGAGCTCCTCTTCTTTCCAGACTATATGCCTCTGCCAAAATCAGAGGCAGTAATCTGAGAGCATTTGTTTGTAGCTGATGGTGTGCTCAAACTATACACATCCAAACTGGAATAACAAATTCTCTGTTGATTAAAACTTTGCCCTGCAAATCAGTATCATCAAGACTAAGGTGGTTTAATCCAGCACCATGCACATGCTATAAAACACTGGACCGAATAGTTTATGTCAACTGCATTTAAAATTCTAGTAATAGAATATATTTGTGCATGCATTGAGGAGCGAAGTTCTGCTCGTGGCCTACTTGATGACCCTGTCTGGAAGTAGCATGACAAAGCTGAGGTCACGATGGCACAGTGGTTAGCACTGCTTCCTCGCAGCGCCTGAGATCCGGGTTCAATTCCCGACTCAGGCGACTGACTGTGTGGAGTTTGCACGTTCTCCCCGTGTCTGCATGGGTTTCCTCTGGGTGTTCCGGTTTCCTCCCACAGTCCAAAGATGTGCGGGTCAGGTGAATTGGCCATGTTAAATTGCCCGTAGTGTTAGGTAAGGGGTAAATGTGGGGGTCTGGGTGGGTTGCGCTTCGGCAGGTCGGTGTGGACTTTTTGGACCGAAGGGCCTGTTTCCACACTGTAAGCAATCTAATCTAATCATTGTCCTGAGCATTCATTTTGCTCTATGGTGTAGAATCCTTGGTTTAAAGTCCTTCATTGGTGCAGAATTCAACAGAGTGGAGATCATTGAGAATGACCTTGATAAGCAGTACATTCTTTTATATGGGTGTCCAAATTCCTAAGCAGATCATTATCTCTGAAGAACTGTCCTAGGGCAGATGTGTTAAAATGTCTGTCTTTTTCTCCAAGGTACCTGAACCTTCTCAAATGCAAACCACTTCTCTTGAGCACTGCAGGTGACCAGTCCAAGTGGCTCAGTAGTTTTGAGGACTATCTAAACTAAATGTTCAAAACTCCCAACAAACAAGTAATGCAGTGGTAGTGTCTTTATTTTTTCCTTTTGCATTTTTCCCCTTCTGCCAAGGATATTAAAATAGACATTAAAATATAAACTGAGGGACAAATTGGTGTCATAAGCAAGGTACAGCCATTAAACTGAAAAGTGATGTTACCAGTGATATAACTGTAATGACTCTACTGAGTAATTTACTTGTGTTAAGTAGAGAAATAAGTCAGTATGCCAGGTATAAAAGGAATTGTTAGATAAAATATTTGTGGCGAAATCAGTTACATTACAAGAACATGTATATTTCCACTGTAGCTTCCAGGAGCACTGGATATCACAAAACAAGTTAATCTAATGAACTTTTTTTTGAGAAAGGGATTATGGGTAATCAAAGATGGAGGACAGGGAAAATTTTTGGTTTTAATAACAGGCTGCTGCTTTTTTCGGGATTTTTGTTTTCGAGGTGTTTAGGTGTTGGAGGTGATTTCCTTGAATTCCAGGAGCAGCAAGTACTGTTGAATATGCTGTTCCATTGTTTTGGAACTTGGAGTCAAAACAAAAGCACTTTAAGAAGGGAGAACTCCTATGTCTTATGGTCTTAAGTACAGACACAAAAGTAGCATGTGGTCCGTGTGGGAGAGGGATAGAGAAAAGAAATCCACACTGCTAACTGACACTGCAGTGAACCTGTGCATTTCCTGCCTTTGCTGTTTGAATTTGTGCATTGCTGGACATCTGAGTGAATCTAGGAAAACTTAAACTGCAAAATTCACAACTGATCTTGGAGGAACCAGTTTGGGAGAAGTCACAGCACAAAAACAGATTGGCAGCTCACTGCATGCAGAGGAAGTGGTGGAGGCTAGCACAGTTGCAACATAAAAGGCATTTGAATATGAAGGGTTTGGAGGGATATGGGATTGGGTGCTGGACTAGATTGGGTTGGGATATTTTGGTTGGCATAGACAGATTGGACCGAAAGGTCTGTTTCTATGCTGTACATCTGTATGATTCTGACTAAGTGCAGTTATTGTAATAGGGGGTTATGACATGGGGTGAACTCTCCTGCTTAATTTAACCAGCAGCACACTAACGATTTATCCCATGCAGTAATATTTGAAAATTGAATATGCCGAGAACTTTTCAAAATAAAAATGAAGTTTGTTTCTTAAAGTATAACAATAACTAACAATTGGCAAGTCCTTCCTCTAACCTATCTTTTACCTTCCCTTCTATAATAGTTGGTGGATCAAGATTTACAAAATGACACTTTATTTCAAAACCAGGCAGAGTTTAGTTTTCTCTGAATTCCTGTCTTCTTCGGAAGACTGCTTCACAAGTTACTGATCTTTTTTAAAAGATCCATTTTCTGGACAGCGTCCAGATGTTGGCTTGGCATTTCTCCTCCCAACTATTCAACTTTCTCCAGTCTTACACCCCAAAGCATCGGATTGTGTCATTTGGCTTTTAACATTATTGATATTCTCCATTCCAATTTGGTTGGAATTTGGAATTTTTTGGGGTATAATTCAAACTGATTGGCCTAAATTCAATTCTGTTTGTTGTTTCCATGCAAGCACCTATCCTAGTAGTGGACTACATGTTAAATTGTGTCTTATTGAGTACACCTGATGCTGTCACTGTTAGCTTTTAACTCTCTCTAAAAGCACAGTACACCCACATCTTCACAATCGGCTAACAGGCACATAGGCTCTCATAGCAATATCATGAAGTACTTTTTATTTTGTTGCAATGATGAGGCTACATAGTGTCCACACTGGACCAAGGAAAATACCCCCTGCCACCTTGAAGTACCATATACATTTTATATCCATCTGAGTTTCTGTTTGACTAATTGTCTGAAAAGCAAAGCTTCCACAGTGCAGTACTGATGTGGATTTTTGTTCTCCAGTTTAAGTCCCCAAACTTAAGATTGACATGAGAATATCACTGAATGAGCTGTGGTTGACACTTAAACTGGAGAGTGACAAATCATGCAACTAGATGATCTCTATTCCAGGGATTGAAAAAAGTGTGAATATTGCAGATGTCTATATATAATCTTACAAAATACACTCGCCTTGACAATTATTCCTTCAGATTAATAAATTGCACATGTCACTCCCTCCTTTAAGCAAAAGAAGAGGAAATCAGGGAATTATTTGCCTAATATCCATTCTGAAGGATTGTGCTGGCCTTCATTTTAACTTGTGCTTTCAATATTGCCATACCTGCTCAGTTTCTCCATATTTTGTGGTTCAGATTTCCAACATCCAGTGTTTTGCTTGTATTTCACTTTTATTATTTGCCTAAAATCTGGTGTTGAGTAATTCTGCAATCTGCAGGATTGGTAACGGAAAACTTTGCACAGATCAGACAGATTGAAGCACAATAAAAAGAATATATTGTGTTTATGTCTGTGAATTATTTGAAGCATGTCTTGAGGTGTTGATATGCTCTCTGCAAGTCCATATAAACAACTTTGCCATCACTTTGCTGAAGTGCAAGCTTGAGGTTGAAGGCAAATTGAAATGGTTAGAAAATTGACTTTGGCAGTTACTCTAATTGGCAGAAGTGACTTGTGGTGGCCAAGAATCTGTGAGCTTCAACATAGGTTATTCATGGAAAAAACTGTAGTTGGAGTAAGAAGCGTGTATTCAGTTTGCAGGTGACACTATTGCAGTGATGTTCAAGTGAATAGACACGACCATAGCAAATACATTCTCATGTTAGACAATGTGAGGTTATCCACTTTGGAGGTTAAACATGGTGCAATAAGTCCTTTTGCACCATCCGTCTTTCGAGAGTTTCACCAAAGCGCCTTGAGGTAGGTGTAATGATCATGAAAATGTTATAAACCATACAAAGTCATGTAAACCTCCTCCCATATTTAGAGGAATAGAATATTAGGAGGTAAAACTCACACTTTAGTTAAACAACTTTAGTTAAACTGAGTGAACAGTTCTGAACACAACGCCTCAAAGGACATCGTGACCTTGGAAGGGCGGACAGTTTAGGTTCATTAGAATAGTAGCTAAATGCCAAGGGTTCCAGTTAAAGGAGAGATCAAACAGGACAGTGTATTCAATTACAGGTTAGAAGGTTTTAAGAATTGGTTCAGTAAGTTTCCAAGTATTAATATTTATTTCTGTAAAGATTCCAGCCATGATACGTGGAAGTAATTTATTTTCTTTTAGATGATCTCAGGACTACACCAAGTCAGCCAAGACTTACAGCTACAACATACAGGAGTGAAAGTGAGAAATACTGCTTTTGCTAGAAACTTTGACCTTCAGCTAATAATTGCTGGAGCAATTAATTTTAATATTTTTGAGCTTAAAAATCTATAAATCTAGGTAGATGGCACATTCTCTCTTGGGACGGTCAAGCCCCACTCCAGATTTTGAGCACAAAATCTCTGGTTAAACTTGTTCATTCTAGAATGAATGCTGTTATGGAAAGTACTCTTGAGAGCATCTGGCTGTTTGGGTGGCTGTAAGAGATCATTTTGAAGAACCTGGGGTTTGTTTCGTGGCAAGCTTTAATCCCTTCAATATCAAAAACCAATTGGCTGATTATCAAATTGGTATTTATGGGATTTGCTGTGTGCAAATAAGCTATTGTCAACATGATAATACTGAGGAAGGGTCCTTTGACCTTTTGATCTGATTTCTTTCAACAGATATTGCCAAACCTACTGAGCTTTTATAGCAATTTCAATTTTTTTTTTGTTGCACATATGACTGGTTTATTCTAATGTGTAAGTGTTAACACTTGGCACTTGATCAATAATCTACTTAATGGAACTCTGTGTTTGGGACTTATTGGGATCACTAGTCTGCAGACCTTAACCAGCATTGCTGCAAAAGTGGAGAAAAGAGCTGCATTCTGTAATGGCATTTGCAGTGGTTCAAGAAGGTGACTTACTATCATTTTGAGGGTACTGGGCATGGGCAGTAGATACTGCATCTGCCAGTGATGCTCAGGTCCCATGAATGAATTATTACTTGTTTTTCAATTCTCAAATATTCACTAATGATTCCAGGAATTTCTTTTCTTCACTCTTGATACTGATCCTAATCTAGCTTTAGATTGGATGTTTACAATCACCAATTAGCATTATTCTAGTTTGAAAATTTTCTGTAATTTTCCAACAAGTTTTCTTCCATCTGTTTTTGGCTTTTAGGTGCTGTGTGAACAAGTCCTAATAGCTGCAGTATTATGCCTGGGTTCTAAATAGTTTTGCATTATCAACTGTATTATCTCGCTCCATGCTATGTTGCTTCTTTGATCAAGAGTGTCAGTTCCAACTGTTTGTCTTCCTTATCTTTCCTGTAAACAAAGGAATATTAGTTTCTATCTGGCTGCTCTTTTGAGTCAGGTCTCTCTTGCCATTATCTTCTGTTTTGTGCCTACAGCTCAGCAACCTTTTTACTGCTAATCTACCTCTGCTTTTTGGTCCATTACTGATCCCTCTGTTGAAAGTCTTGGCCCCTCCCTAACATAATTTTGTTAAGTTAATTTTCATCATGTGACATTGTTTCATTTTGGAAAATCCACATGAGTGGATTTACTTTTCCTGCAACTGTCAGCTTTCATTACTGCTGAAATACTTTTTTGTTCACTCATTTGTCTGTGCTTGTCATAGAGATGTACAGCACAGAAACAGATACTTCGGTCCAACTTGTCCACACTGACCAGATATCCCAACACAATCTAGTCCCACCTGTTAGCATCAGGCCCTCTATTCCTCCCAGCTCTTCCTATTCATATACCCATCCAAATGACTCTTAAATGTTGCAATTGCACCAGCCTCCACCACTTGCTCTGGTAGCTCATTCCATACATACCACCCTCTGCGTGAAAAAGTTGCCCCTTAGGTCCCTTTTATATCTTTCCCCTCTTCCCCTAAACCTGTGCCTCCTAGTTCTGGACTCCCCGACCCCACGGAAAAAAACTTTGTCTATTTCTCCTATCTATGCCCCTCATAATTTTATAAACATCTAAGATCACCCCTCAGCCTTTGATGCTCCAGGGACAACAACCCCAGCCTGTTCAGCCTCTCCCTATAGCTCAAATCCTCCAACCCTAGCAACATCCTTGTAAATCTTTTCTGAACCCTTTCAAGTTTCACAACATCCTTCCGATAGGAAGGAGACTAGAATTGTATGCAATATTCCAACAGTGGCCTAACTGATGTCCTGTACAGCCGCAGCATGACCTCCCAACTCCTGTACTCAATGCTTGGAAAAATAAATGAAAGCATACCAAACGCCACCTTCACTATCCTATTTGCCTGCGACTTCACTTTCAAGGAGCTATGAACCTGCACTCCAAGGTCTCTTTGTTCAGCAACACTCCCTAGGACCTTACCATTAAGTGTATAAGTCCTGCTAAGATTTGCTTTCCCAAAATGCAGCACCTTGCATTTATCTGAATTAAACTCCACCTGCCACTTCTCAGCCTGTTGGCCCATCTGGTCAAGATCCGTTGTAATCTGAACTAACCTCCTTCACTCTCCACTACACCTCCAATTTTGGTGTCATATACAAACATACTAACTATACCTCTTATGCTCGCATCCAAATCATTTTATGTAAATGATCATTGCACCCAGCACTGATCCTTGTGGCACTCCACTGATCACAGGCCTCCAGTCTGAAAAACAACCCCCCTCCACCACCCTTTTTTGTCTTCTACCTTTTTGCACCGGTTCTGTATCCAAATGGCTAGTTTTCCCTGTATTCTGTGAGATCTAACCTTGCTAACCAGTCTCCCATGGGGCATCTTGTCACACGCCTTACTGAAGTCCATATAGATCACATCTACCGCTCTGCCCTCATCAATTCTGTTTGTTACTTCTTCAAAAGTCTCACAAACTTGATTCAGATATGATTTCCCACGCACAAAGCCATGTTGACTATCCCAAATCAGTCCTTGCCTTACCAAATACATGTACATCCAGTCCCTCAGGATTCCCTCCAACAACTTGTCCACCACGGGTGTCAGACTCACTGGTCGATAGTTCCCTGGCTTGTCCTTATCACTTTTCTGAAATAATGGTACCACGTTAGTCAACCTCCAGTCTTCTGGCACCTCACCTGTGACTATCAATGATACAAATATCTCAGCAAGGGGCCCAGCAATTACTTCCCTCGCTTCCCACAGAGTTGTAGGGTACACCTGATCAGATCCTGGGGATTTATCCACCTTTTTGTGTTTGAAGACATCCAGCACTTCCTTCTCTGTAATATGGACATTTTTCAAGATGTCACCATCTATATCCTTTTCCACAGTAAACACTGATGCAAAATACTTTGACAAAGGGTCAGTTAGACTTGAAAAGTTAGCTCTTTTCTCTCCTTAAGATGTTGCCAGACCTGCTAAGATTTTCCAGCATTTTTGCTTTTGGTTTCAGATTCCAGCATCTGCAGTAATTTGCTTTTATTGATGCAAAATACTTGTTTAGTATCTCCCTCCAACTCCTGCAGCTCCACACAAAGGCTGCCTTGCTGATCTTTGAGCGACTCTATTCTCTTTCCTAGTTACCCTTTTGTCCTAAATGTAGTTGTACAAACCCTTTTGGATTCTCCTTACTTCTATTTGCCAAAGTTATCTCATGTGAAGGTGAGGGATTTGAAGGTTTGGGACAGAAACATTTCTGTGATCATTTGGCAACACTAAATCTCCTCAAGGCAGCTAGAGCTTGGGATAGATGTGGTGTGAAACTCACCTGACTCTCATTTTGGAGGAAGTAATAGGCTGGGCTGATTGAGAAAAATGCCCTCATCAATTATTAACTTGTGGAGGAGTGAAAGGAACGGAGAGTTCTGTTCTGGAGATAGTTATGCTGGAGGACACTGGACGCATGCAACATAATATGCAGACAATATCTCGGGCACTTCAATGTGTCTTATTGGACTCCAAGTATTTCTCTTTGCACAGATGCAGCCAGAACTACACTTCTCCAGCACTATTGTTTTCATTTCGGATCACCATCTCTGATCATGCTCTATGTAAGGGTTATTTGAGACTTAGTTTGTTTGGGGAGTTCACTGTCCATTTTTATTCAAAGCAGGAGGGATGTGATCTCCATATAAATGTAACAAGCCAGCCTCAGACACTAATGATTTTCTGTTGAACCATGTTCACGAGAACCTCCGTAATGTGCTTGTAATTGTAAACAAACTAGTGGCATGGAATCCCAATGGAACTAGTGCCCAAGACTTTCTCTTCTATCACACCAGCTTTGTTTAGCATATTCATTTGCAATGATTCACTATGAAGTTTTCACTTGTCTATTTGTCTGCCATGAAGAGTATATTATCGATTTCATTGTCCGCTATGTACTCTTCCCTTTCTCTCCTTCCTCAACCATGATGATACGCTGGGACAGACCATACTTCATTTTTATTTCCTATTTTCAGTATTTTATTTTTGTATCTCTGATCAGAACTGTGCCCCATTTGTTATACAGTAAACTACTTGTCTGCATTTCATTTCTGCAGCTGAATCATTAACAGCATTTGTTAGTCGAGGATGGTGGGTGGGGAAGAGATGCACTCATTTTGGTTTCGGTAATATGATCCTTTGTGTACTTTGGCAATGGTTTACTTCCCAGAACTGGTTTAGTCAGTTGTACTGTGAGCATAGTATAATTTTGCTTAGTGTGAAACTCTGGATTCTCACACAACTTTTAAGTTGTATCCTGTCCCTAACATATTGGCCTCCTGCTCATTCCACTCATGTCATAGCCAGTCACTGCCACTGACCTTGCTGCCCTCTTGCAACTTTGTTTCTTAATCTTGCTCCAATTCAGGAGAGGTTTTGGGATGTCCCTGGCATTCCTTCCTCTTTACCTGTTGCTGTCCCACTGGCTGAATTTTCTTTGCCAATGTGCAGATCTGATTCATGACTTGTTTGGCTATTGTGGTCAAGTATTATTCCCTGCCCCTTCGTCTTCATAGAAAAATTGCATGAGAGTGAGAAGATTAAAAAACCCTTGTTTAAACTTCTAACCTCCAAAACCGCATGTAAATGCTCTACCTTTTGGGAAGGTTCAAACTCTTCAGGTACACTAAACTAGGCAGAGGTGGGTACTGCAGATGCTGGAGATTCGAGTCAAGAGTGGAGTGGTGCTGGAAAAGCACAGCAGGTCAGGTAGCATCAGAGGAGCAGAAACATCAACGTTTTGGGCAAAAGCCCTTTGTCAGCTCCTGCCCGAAACGTTGATGTTCCTGCACCTTTGCTGCCCAACCTGTGCTTTTCCAGCACCACTGTAATCTTGATAGTAAGCATGAACAGTTTAGTCTACTATAAGCCCCGAACCATAATAACCTTTTTGTTTATTGGTTGGTGGCTATAACATTTCTGAAAGTTCCTCCAGAGTCCTAATGCTCATTCAGTCTAAAATAAACATTAGCAATTAGTATTATGTAGCTGCTAGAATCATGAGCATTGTTTTTCAGACTGGAGGCCTGTGACCAGTGGAGTGCCACAAGGACTGGTGCTGGGCCCTCTACTTTTTGTCATTTACATAAATGATTTGGATGCAAGCATAAGAGGTCCAGTTAGTAAGTTTGCAGATGACACCAAAATTGGAGGTGTAGTGGTCAGTGAAGAGGGTTACCTCAGATGACAACAGGATCTGGACCAGATGGGCCAATGGGCTGAGAAGTGGCAGGTGGAGTTTAAGAAAGCAATTCTTAGCAGCACTTATACACTTAATGGTAAGGCCCTAGGGAGTGTTGCTGAACAAAGAGACCTTGGAGTGCAGGTTCATAGCTCCTTGAAAGTGGAGTCACAGGAAGATAGGATAGTGAAGAAGGTGTTTGGTATGCTTTCCTTTATTGGTCAGAGTATTGAGTACAGAAGTTGGGAGGTCATGTTGCGGCTGTACAGGACATTGGTTATGCCACTTTTGGAATATTGCGTGCAATTCTGGTCTCCTTCCTATCGGAAGGATGTTGTGAAACTTGAACGGGTTCAGAAAAGATTTACAAGGATGTTGCCAGGGTTGGAGGATCTGAGCTACAGGGAGAGGCTGATTAGGCTGGGGCTGGTTTTCCCAGAGTGTCAGAAGCTGAGGCGTGACATTACAGAGATTTTATAAAAGCATGAGGGGCATGGGTAAGATAAATAGGCAAAGTCTTTTGCCTGGGGTCAGGGAGTCCAGAACTAGAGGGCATAGGTTTAGGGTGAGAGGGGAAAGATATAAAAGACACCTTTTGGGACAACTTTTTCCAGACAGAGGGTGGTACGTGTATGGAATGAGCTGCCAGAGGAAGTGGTGGAGACTGGTACAATTGCAACATTTAAGAGGCATTTGGATGGGTACATGAATAGGAAGGGTTTGGAGGGATATGAGCTGGCTGCTGGCAGGTGAGACCAGATTGGGCTGGAATATCTGGTCAGCATGGACAAGTGAACTGAATCTATTGTTATGCTGCTGGTCTTGAGCCCCACTGTTTCAGACCAGTGACGTAACTGTGGTTCAGGTGAGCAACTTGTGGTATTAGACTTGGTGCTATAGCACTGGAAGCTGTTTGAGCCTCATTTGCAGGGTGGGTTGACCACTTAGCCATTGGGGCATTTCCATACTGAACTAGTCTGTGGGAATGTTTTTTTTGGAGAATGATGTGTCTTTATTCTTTTAAAAAAATCTCTCAATACCAGGTGTAGTCTAATAGGCTTATCTGGAAGCACTAGCTTTTGGAGTGCTGCTCCTTGATCAGGTGGTTGTGGAGTGCAAGATCATAAGGCACAGACTTTAAAGCAGAAGATCAGTGTCCTAGTGATTATATTGAACAAACCTGGTGAAAGGTCTTCCACCTTTCAGAATAGGTTGCAAGTTTCAGTTCATAAATATGTAAGTCCCAGAAGTACTTTAGTGCCCTTCTTGATAGCAAGGTTTTTTTATATACAAAAGTTACGTCTGAGCTCAGACAATGCATTAAAGGTGTTAAGTCAGAGTTTGTTTGTATCCCAATCTTGTGTCAGATTGTTTGTTTCTATTTGCTAAGTAGCAGTTTAGAAAATATAATGTGGATTGACTGCCTGTAGATAGTGTGCTTTTTTTTTTGAGCAAAATCGTATGAATCAGCAAATAAAAATTCTCGTGTGTGAGACCATCTCCTCTTCCAAGCATACTGAGATCTGCATCAACTCAAGATAGCCGAGCAGACGCTGATAGCCAAGTTCAGTACCCATGAAGATGGCCTCAACCAGGACCTTGGGTTTATGTCACACTACACATGACTCCACTACACTTGTAAAGTCTATGGGGTGAATTTATATTTGCAGAGCTATTGTATTTGCAGATACGTGCTATTTTTCTTCTAAAAGCACACAATCTGTCGTCAGCCAATCCATGTAATCTTTTATAAATTCTCACTTTTGGAAATAAAACCAATCTGACTCCAGATTGGGGTACTGACTAACTCTGACCTCACACCTTTTAATGCATTCTGAACTCCAATATCATCTTTTTGTTATAAAACCTGAAGTTACTCAAAGATGACTTAAAAGACTTTCTGGGATTTACATGTTAATGAACTGAAACCTGCAAACCATTCTGAAAGATGGAAGACTGAACAATCCAGGTTTCTTCAGTAGCTCACTGTATGGTACTGGTCTTTTGCAATAAATCCTGTGACTTATGATCTTATCTTCCACAACCACCTGATGGAACAGCACTCTGAAGGCTAGTGCTTTCAAATAAACCTGTTGGACTATAATCTGGTTGTTGTGGTTCTGTTCGCCGAGCTGGGAGCTTTTGTTGCAAGCGTTTCGTCCCCTTTCTAGGTGACATCCCCAGTACTTGGGAGCCTCCTGTGAAGCGCTTCTGTCATGTTTCCTTCGGCAACTGACAACCGGAAGCGGCAGAGACAAGCCACTATAAATGCCGAAGGAAACATGACAGAAGCGCTTCACAGGAGGCTCCCAAGCACTGAGGATGTCACCTAGAAAGGGGACGAAACACTTGCAACAAAAACTCCCAGCTCGGCGAACAGAACCACAACAACGAGCACCCAAGCTACAAATCTTCTCCCAAACTTTGAACTATAATCTGGTGTTGTGATTTTTAACTTTGTCCACCCCAGTCCAACGCTGGCTCCTTCACATGTCGTCTTCGTGGCATGCTTGTTTTTTTTTGAGTAGCTTAGTAAAGTTAAACTGTTGCTGAAAACTTGGAACTGATATTTGACCCATTCTACAGTTAACTGCCAGTTTTTCCCATTTACAAAACAAGCATGACAAACCAACTCTGAACTACAGCCAGAAGGTAATATAGGTTTGCCATCTATATTCTGTAATCTCTCCTTTTCAAGTTGTTCAGCTGATTTCGACTGTGGGTATTGTTTTCTGGGGAATCATCCATGTTTTTCCAGCAAGTCTGTTCTGAATGTATGTTATTAATCATAGAATAATGTACAAAACTATTTTGTACAAACGTTTCTATACTAGAATTAGTTTTTCACAAGTGTCCTTCAGACCAGCATTTCATAACTTGCTTTTTAAGTTGTTTTCTTGGAAACCATTGGAAGCTAAGTTTCTTGAAAGCAGGGTTCAAAATACTTGGGGGTGGTTTGCCCTTAAGCACCAAAAAAAGCCTTGGGAAAATACCTGATGGAAGTAAATGAGAGGAACATCTGCCCCACATGTGGAAGTGAGAATCTGAGCCGTTCCTTTTTAATTAAGGTATGGGGTTAAATGAGGAAGAGACGGTAGACAAGAATTGAGGTGAAGAGACTTGTTTGTTTGGGAGGTTGGATAGCTTTGTGATCTCACTTGACAATTTTTAGAAGCTGATGTTACATTGACATAGTTTTTAAAAAGAAATTCAAAAGAAGTTTTACTTCATTAGTTAGATCATTGTTTAGTTTGTCATTAATGGTGGAGTAGTGGTGGGTTAGCCAGCACGTTTTAGTTCTTCAGACTAATCCAGTCTTTTATTTTGTGTACCTTTTTTATCATAAACTAAGAATGGTGATAACTGTTTGGTTAAAAGGAAAACCCTGGCTTGCCTGGTTCAGGGTAGAAATTTGACCTTACCTCAAAAGTGCAGCCAGTTAAGCAATGTCCCTTTCCTAATTTGGTTTTGCAAAATGTTCAATACTTTTCAGCCGTCAAGTGACTAAACCAAGCATTTAAGCCATGAGATGGTAGTTCGGTTCCCTCTAAAGAAGGAATCTTCGAATGATTTGAGACATAATATTGGAGTTTGTGGAATGACTTCATGAAAGAGCTATCTGACTTAGTCCCTCTTCCCTGCTATTTCCCCATCGTGCTATAAAACATTTTCCAAGTACATAGAACACAGAACATGTCCAATTCCTTTCAAAAGTTGCTTTATTCAAGCAGAACACTTACCAGATAATCATCATGCATGAGGAAGTAAAATCTACCCATTTTCACACGTCACTGGGGTGACATGCTAGACATCAACCCCCCACTATTCCGATTCATTATCGAGTTCATTTTTTTCCAGCACACTTTTTTTTTCTCTCCATCTACTGTCTGATAAACCCTTTATAGAAACTGGATCGGAGTTTTCTGTTCTTAAGATGAACTACTATCAATTGAAAATAGTTGTTTGTTTTATAGTTGGAATCTAGTGTTGATATAACTCGAATGCTTAAAACTCTAACCCTTTATAAAGCTTCTCCCTACACACATTATAGCTTTTTAAAAAGCTATAGGTGTTTATAGATGGAGGGGAAATTACTGGGAAAGCCATTCACTGGTTCCTGTCTGCAGAGCTTATTGAAATGATCATTGTTTTGCTTGCCAGGACTTGTTCCTCAAACTTTCTCCCTTCTCCAAGTTTTTGTCACCTCTGCAGGAGACAGATGATTAGCACATGTAATTGCAACATTTCTTATTGATTTTAAAGGCATTCTTCAGTCTTGGGGTATTTTGAGAGGACCACACCATCTGCCCTTTGCGCTGTCTGAAGGCTTCTGCAGTGCCATTCTAACAAGCAAGCTGTTCAGCTTTCTGACAGCTAATCATTTTTTGTTAGCTAGTGTCATACTGGCCCTTGTCATCCTTTTTTAAACTGGTCACAACTTGATGATCTAATCAATTACTTATTGCCAGCAAATGCTACTTCGTAAATGCCCTCGGGTGACAGCATGTCCTCCCTTAGCCCATACAGCTTCAGCAAAGCAGCAGTGTAATTGCAAATATAAGCAAAAATCATTTTGGTGATAAGCTTGTAAAATGAATCAAGTGTCCAAAGCAAAGTGTGATACGAAGTTTTTGGTTTGTTCCAAAAGTCTAATCCAAGTCTGACAGCATTTAGAACCTTTTTATCTATCTCTTGCAAAGTGCCTTGGGTTGGTTTTGAATATAAATGCAAGTTCTTGCACGTCAAGAGAACTTTAATTCGCATAATGTTTTTTATACTCTCTTTTGGGAAGTCTGATTGCTCCAAAGCCATCAAATGAAGTAGACTTGTTGCATTATGGTGGGGGGAGAAATAGCAGCTAGTCTGTGCCCAGCAGATAAGTGATGTTTGAGGAAAAACAGCCAGCATTTCAGTACAGTGATAAGTTACTTGTTTATTTTAAGGGTATTACATAAGGGCTTTAACAACTGCTCATGAATAATGTCGGGATTTTTTGACATCCACCTGGGAGGGCAGGCTAGCTTTCATACTCTGTACTGCTCTTAAATGAAGGTTTTTGGATGAGCCTTGATTCTACAACCATCTAAGTCGTAACTCTCTCTATAGGAACTGCAGCATCAGTGGGAGGCGGAACATTACATGGTTGTAGAATAAACACTCAAATGCATTTTAGTATCCAGGAGTGATTTCTTCATGAAGAGGCTAGGTGATGAATGACTAAACTAATTGCCTACCATAAACATTCAAGCGTATCCCTTTTCTACTTGAGAGAGTATATTTGAGGGTAATGCTAGGTTGCAATAGTAGTGCTCTACTAAATATCCAAGATGTGATTTTTGAGCAGAGTGACAGTTTCAACAGCATTACTGTGAATAGAAAATCAAAGATGGATGTACAAATTTCGGAAGTATGTGGAAGTGAATTCATTTTTCCAGGAGCAGGCACAGACATTTGCGGTGAAGTGTGAAACAAAGAAGTGATCAGAGATTTAGGTTTTATTTCTGCCTCTTATGAGAAGAGTTGAGGCCATGTGAGATGACAAAGTCGAGGAGTGTTTGTGAAGGAACAGGACCAAACTGAGAAAGCAAGCTAAGTTTAGATGGGATGGAAGTTGAAAATCCTTCCTTGCAAAGACTAAGGCAGGAAAGTAGTGAAGATGTGAGAATTTAGATTTGACTATTTCAATGTTCTCCTAGCCAAGTGCCCCCTTTTTTCCAATCTCTGTAAACCTAAGGCCACAAAGTACTGTCTGTCTTGAAACCAGTTCTATTTTTGCATCAACCCTGTGTGTTCATTTGACCTACTTGACTGGCTCTAGCTTTAAAGTTCTTGTCTTTATTTTCTCAATGGCCTTTACCCCTTCCTATCATTAACACCCTACCTTTCAATCTGCCGAGCTCTTTAATTTCTAACCCCTTAAATAGTCAGTGTGGCTGCCCCTTTCGTTACCTGGAATTCCACACCTAAAGATTTCATTTTCTGTTGAGTTCCCTTTTCTGAAACTAATGCCATATATTTTGTGTATTGCTGAAGCACCTGGGAGATCCCTGCCTTGAAATATGCACATGTTCTGTATTGATGTGGAAAGGAGAGGAATTGACCGCTTTCAAACGGTAAAGGGAGTGCTATTGGAAGAAAAGCGAAACCATCTGTTCAGCTGAAGTGTGAATAGTAGGAGAGCAGCTGTAAACAAAAATGTTGAGGAATAGAATTCAAGCATCAGGAAAAGGTGTAAACCATTGTGAATGTTTGTAAGGATTAAAAAATTCAGTTTTACCGTTAGATTGGAGAAGCTGGAGTTCTCTGGTTGGGATTAAAATTGAGGAAACTCTTCATAGAAAATCTCACATGGAGTGTAGACAAACTAGATTGAAAGAAATTGTTGCAAATGATGGAAGAATTGGGAACTGGAGGATTTTTTTTAAGGGTTATTGGCTAAAGAACATGAAAATGTTCAGATCTAAGTAGTTAAGGTCTGGAAGCACTGTTAGTATGAAATGGTGACAGGGAGTAATATAATGGTAACCGACTTGCAAAAGGAAGTGGAATAATTATCAGAGCTTGCGGGACTACCTTGGCAGTGAGTGAATTGGACGAGCTAATTTGCCTCAGCACATGCACAATAGTTTAAAGTGGCTTAATTCTGTAATTTGATTTTAGAAAATTTATGCCAGGTTCCATTGTTTGATCTTAGAATGTTAAATGTACTTGCTCCTGACAGTAGCCAGTGAGAAAATATACTCCACCGAAGTTCAGAATTGACTGACACAGGTTGGAGCTGCATTTTTCTTTTTAAATGGAATATGTAATTAGTCCCCATTACGGAGATAACTGTACAAGATTCCGTGGCCCAACTTGAACTGGAACACGGATTTTAAAATGCAGTCTTTAAAATGCCTTTTCAACAAAACATTCTTTTAAAAACAAACCTCCCAGTCCGACTGATGACCATGAGACCGTGAGAGTTTTAACTAACGCTCATTTACATCAACCTGCATTTACCATGAAATCATTGGATGTCAAAGTTAAAAATCACAGCACCAGGTTATAGTCCAACAGGTTTAATTGGAAGCACACCAGCTTTCGGAGCGTCGATCCTTTATCACCTGATGAAGGAGCAACACTCCGAAAGCTAGTGTGCTTCCAATTAAACCTGTTGGACTATAACCTGGTGCTGTGATTTTTTTTAAACTTTGTACACTCCAGTCCAACATCGGCATCTCCCAGATCATTGGATGTCTCACATTATTTGTCAAGTAGAACATAGACCAGGCCCTTCAGCCCTTGATGTTCCACCGACTTGTGAATTATTCTCAGCTCGACCCCTACACTATCATCCATGTGCTTATCTAAGGATTGTTTAAATCTCCCTAATGTGGCTGAGTTGACTATCTTAGCAGGTAGGGCATTCCACGCCCTTATCATTCTGTGTAAAAAAAAAACTTGCCTCTGACATCTGTCTTAAATCTATCACTCAATTTGTAGTTATGCCCCCTCGTACACGCAGATGTCATCATCCTCGGAAAAAGACTTTCACTGTCTATCCTATCCAATCCTCTGATCATCTTGTATTTCTCTATCAAATCCCCTCTGCGCTGCTGCCTTGCCAATGAGGACAAGTTCAAGTCTCTCAGCCTTTCCTAATAAGACCTTCGCTCCAGATCAGGCAGCATCCTGGTAAATCTCCCCTGCACCTTTTCCAATGCTTCCACATCTGCCCAAAATTTGGGGACCTGAACTGTACACAATATGCCAACTATGGCCGCACCAGCATTTTGTATAGTTGCAGTATGATATTGCAGCTTCGGAACTCAATCCCTCTACGAATGAAACCTAACACACCGTATGCCTTCTCAACAGCACTATCCACCTGGGTGGCAACTTTCAGGGATCTATGTACATGGGCTCCAAGATCCCTCTACACATCCAAATGATAAAGAATCTTTCCATATATCCAGTACTCTGCCTTCCTGTTATTCTTCCCAAAGTGCATCACCTCACACTTGGCTGCATGGAACTCCATTTGCCACCTCTCAGCCAATTCTGCAGTTTATCCAAGTTCCCCTCCAACCTGTAACATTCTTCCACACTGTCCACTACTCCACCGACTTTAATGTCATCTGCAAATTTACTAATCCATCCACCTATGCCTGCGTCTACGTCATTTACAAAAATGACATACAGCAGTGGTCCCAAAACAGATCCTTGTGGCACACCACTAGTAACTGGACTCCAGGCTGAATATTTTCCATCAACCACCACTCACTGCCTCCTTTCAGAAAGTTAGTTTCCAATCCAAACTACTAAATCGCCCTCAATTCCATGCCTCTGCATTTTCTTCGAGTAAAAAATGAGGTCTGCAGATGCTGGAGATCACAGCTGCAAATGTGTTGCTGGTCAAAGCACAGCAGGTTAGGCAGCATCTCAGGAATAGAGAATTCGACGTTTCGAGCATAAGCCCTTCATCAGGAACATTTGGAGCATAGGCCCTTCATCAGGATGAAGGGCTTATGCTCGAAACGTCGAATTCTCTATTCCTGAGATGCTGCCTAACCTGCTGTGCTTTGACCAGCAACACATTTGCAGCTCTGCATTTTCTTCAACAGCCTACCATGTGGAACCTTATCAAAGGCCTTTACTGAAGTCCATGTATACTATGTCAACTGCCCTACCCTCATTTACATGCTTGGTCACCTTCTTACAAAACTGAGGTTTGTGAGATACGACCTGCCCTTGAAGAAGCCACGTTGACTATCTGAAATCAAATTGTTGCTTGCTAGATGATTTTAAATCTTATCTCTTATAATCCTTTCCTAAATAGAAGTAAGACTCACTGGTCTCTAATTATCTGGCTCATTTCTGCTGCCCTTCTTGAACAAGGGCACATTTGCAATCCTCCAGTCCTCAGGTACTAAACCTGTAGACAATGATGACTCAAATATCAAAGTCAAAGGCTCTGCTATCTCCTCGCTAGCTTCCCAGAGAATCCTCTGGTAAATCCCATCCACCCCAGGGGACTTGTCTCCTTTCACTCTTTCTAGAATTGATAACAACTGTTTGTAACTAACCTCGATTCTTTCTAGTTTAATATCTCGTACCTCATTTTTCGCCTCAACAGTAGTCTCCTTTTTCTGAGTGAAAACCAATTTGTTTAGTACCTCTGATCTCCACAGGGTCCACACTCAAACTCCCACATCTGTCTCTGGCCCAATTCCTACCCTAATCATCCTTTTATTCCTCACATACCAATAGAAAGCTTTAGGGTTCTCCTTTTATTGTATTTGCTAAAGACTGCTCCTTTCTTCTCTTTTGCTCTTCTTGACTCTTTTTTTTTTCTTTTTTTAAATCCTTCCTAGCTGATCTGTAACTCTGTCGCCTCATCTGAACCATCTTACCTCATCAACATACAAGCTGCCTCCTTTGTAATAAGAAATGCAATTTCTATTGTGAACCATGGTTCCCTTACCTTATCACTTCCTCCCTGCCTGACCAGGACATACCTATCAAGAATACGTGATATCTGTTCCTTAAACAAGCTCCACATTTCCATTGTCTGCATCCCCTGCATTTTGCTACCCCATTCTATGCATCCTAATTCTTGCCTGATTGCATTATAATTGCCCTTGCCCCATCGATAACTGTAGAATGTTAGCATAATTTATTACATGAATGAGTTTAAATGCTGGGGATCTGAAACTGCGCTTGAACAGATAGAGGGGATATCTGCCTTGACTATTTGGATAGGTGATGACCTATGAAGCATTGCACCAAGAACTGAAAAGTGGGATTTGGACCAAAGATTCTTGGAGCACAATGGCAGTGTTCCTTACTGAGCCTGGAGGCCCTGGTACAATTCCCACTTGCTCCTGAGGTGTGTAATAATAATAGTCAACAAGTTGATCAGAAGGTAACTAGGATTGATGGTTGCATATCAGCTGTTATGAGTAATACTGCAAATTTCATCATTCTATGATGAAGTTTCCAACACAGCCATAGCTCATGGTTTTGGATGGTCTTAAATACGTACATGTCATGTAGCCTGCTACGTCACACCTCCTACATAATGATTTGTTAGTAGGAAAGTGCTGTCTGCAATTTGTGACAATGTAGTACTTACAATCCTGTTAAGCTTGTGCATAATCCTTATTTTCTGTCAACAGCCTTTTGAAAATCCCCACTTACCATGTTCACATCTGAATTTTTGAAATGGATTTTTGAGACAAGGGTGTCTAGGTTTTGTTTTTGGGTGCAGTAGGGGGAGGCAGCCAAATGGAATGAAGACCCCAATTAATCAGCCATAATGTAGAAGGATTAGGCCATTCAGCCCATAGTTTGCTTTGCTTTGCCAATCTATCGTAGCTGATTGAGTTTGAGAAATATACATTGTCCAGCCTTCTCTCCATAATCCTTGATCCTCTTGCCAATGAATAACTGATGTATCTCTGTCCTAAATATGTTCAATGACTTGGCCTCTTCGGCCCTCTGGCAGTGAATTCCACAGATTCACATTTTTTTTGGGCTGGAAAAATTTCTCATCCGAGTTCTAAATGGTCATCCCTTCACTGAGACTATGCACATGGGCCATTGTGTCTCCTCCTAATTGAAATGACTTCTCCATGTCCACTCTACCTAGGTCTGTCTCTATTCTGTAAACTTCAATCTGATTCCCCTTGTCCTTCAACTCAGTACAAACCCAGAGGTCTCAACTATTCCTCGGTGATAAACCTTTCATTCCCCAGAATATTTTTTGTAAACCACTTCTGGACCCTGTCTGATGACAACACATGCTCCCGTTTGATTATGGGGCCCAAAACTGCTGTCAAAATTCCAAATGCAATCTAACCAGAGCCTTACTTAAGCTCAGCAGTAAATCCCTGCTCAAGTTTTCTACCCCTCTTGAAATTAGTGCTAATATGGCATTTGCCTTCCTACGTGCCAACTGAATCTGCATCTTAACCTTGAGAGTCCTGAGCTTGGGCTCCCAACTCCCTTTGCACTTCAAATGTTTGAAGTATTTCCCAGTTCAGAAAATAGTCGTTTTCCTCCCAAAATGCATTATTTCACACTCCCCACATTGTATTCCATGTGCCATTTCTTTGCCCTCTATCTCTTCTGTCCAAGTATTTTTTGCAGTCTCAAATCCCTCGAATTCACCTGTCTCTCCACTTATCTGTCATCTGCAGACTTTGCACCAACGTCCTCACTCCCCCCATCCAGATCACTTAATTGTCCTGTGAATAATTGTGGTCCCAACACTGTCCCCTGCACAACTCCACTAGTTACGAGCTGCCACCTTGGAAAAGGCCCCTTTATCCCCACTCTTTGCCTTCCGCCAGTCAGCTAATCCCCTTTCCTTGCTACTACCTAGATGCTAACACCACCTTAGCTTATTTAGTAGCCTTCTGTGCAGTACCTTGTCAAAGGCCTTCTGGAAATCCAAGTAATTCATGTCCACTGATTCTCCTTCATCTAGCCTGCTCATTACCACTTCCAAAAAATTTGTTTTTTTTAGTTTTTTTTATCTTATTTAGTAGACCAGGCCAAATGACCCACCCCTTCCTGCTTCTGTGTTCTGATGTTTGAGATACAAGTCCTTGGCAGGTGAGGATAAGAAACTGCTGTATGGGTAAGAATCTAATTAGGTGCAGCAGACGAATAAGAATTGTTTGTGCCTCCCTGTCCCATGTCGTCCTCGGCACAATCGCAGACCTCTATGGTAGTATACAGAAACTAGCCTGGTCATTCTTCTGTCTGAGCATGTGACAATGTATCGTAGAGCATTTTCAAAAACAGCTAGCAGAATTGTACTGCAACACAACTTGCCAGCTCAATTTTGAGAACTTGAAATATGATTTGTTCTATATAAATGTATGTAATGGTCACACTGGCTCTTGAATTCGGCAAGTTTTGGTTTAATTCTGCAGTGAGCATTCTAACCAGCTGCTTAGTAACTACAACCTGCTTGGGCTCTACAGTACTTGAAAAGAAATTGTCACAAGTCTGAAGCTGGAAGCACAGTTGGTCAGGGAGTGAGAAATTCCACTAAACTTACTGTTGTCTGCCTGTCCCCAGATGCTGGCTGATGGAACAGAAGTGGCTGATCTGACGTTGTGACTAAATTTAAGCACTGATCAATCTCCAATAATTCTATCTCCTGTACAATGGGTATAAGATCATCTCTCTATTATCGCACTTACCATCTTGCAAGATACATTTAGTTGCCACCAGGTGAATGAACCATTAGAATGCTCTGCTTTCTCAGCACCAGGGGAACATTTTGGTGATTTTTAGAGTATACTCTACATCAATGTAGAGAATCATTTACTAAGTCCTACCCCTTTTTTTTTTGTTAGTCATGGTAGTGAGCTGCGATCAAAGATCGCATTTAGTTGTGTCATGGAAATAGGGGAGCACTTAATGCATGTGGTTAGTGGTACTATCAGAAGCAGAAAGCAATAAATGCTTTTAATGCCTCTGGTGTTAACTTAGACTGAGTACTTAAATTTTTCGAGTTGAGGTAAAATTCAAGTCTTCTGGGGAGTAAATTTAATACTGGATACAGTTGCTCATGCCCATGCTGGTGTCTGTCTGTGTCTGTCTGTGTCTGTCTGTGTCTGTCTGTGTCTGTCTGTGTCTGTCTGTGTCTGTCTGTGTCTGTCTGTGTCTGTCTGTGTCTGTCTGTGTCTGTCTGTGTCTGTCTGTGTCTGTCTGTGTCATTTGTAGCTTATTCACTTTCCCTGTAACAGATGGGCTTCATTTGTGGGTTGACATGTCTCATGCCTAGCAGCATTGAATGTGTTTACCACTCCTGGATTACCTGGTTGTTCCGGTGTCTGTCTCCAACTGTAATTTCTGCTAAACTATGTTCCTTGCTAAATGCTCTTGGTTTTTTTTTCCAGGGTCGGTTGATGGCCTTCACTTTATTGGGTATTGAGGTTTAAAAGCTCGCAGAAGTGAGTCAGCTAGATATACATGTTGTCTCTGGATCGGAAAAGATTAAATATTAAGGAATGTCTTAGACTTAAGAAGATTGGTTTTCCTGTCCCACATTCAACTGTGCAGGCCCAGCAAATGGTTGAATTAGGATGATTAGAGGAAGCAAGTTTCATGAGCAAGTTTCTTGTAAGCTGGTATACCTTTGCACATTAGCGCTGAGAAGGGCAATGGATTCTTCCATAGGCCTTTCTGCTGCATGACGCGGGAAGAAAATCTGGATTCTTGTTTCTGGTCCCATGAGTAATCGTGCAAGAAAGTGGGTGTATATTGTTCTACGGAGCATGAATCAATGTCTGCTGGACTTTGTCCCAGATTATGCTGTTCTTATTCGCCACCTTTTTTAAACTCTGTAGTGTGAATAAATGCATTGATAATCAGCTGGAATACAACTGTTGTATGTGAAGTTAAATCTAAATGAGAGCAGAACCTGCTACAGAGAGCTGCAATTTGGCTAACTACATCCTATCACTGCAACACAACTCTGTATTTGAGTCCTGACTGGTTGTTGAATCGCAGACTAAGGCCTGTTCTGACCATTGCTATCCATGAATTAGCAGTCTTTGACACACCAATTAATGCCTGTAGCCTAGAGCCATCACCAGGACCAACCTCTTCAGGAGGGTAAGTATTAGAAGGGAAATAACACACATGAAAGAAGAGTCCAATAAGTAAGGCAATGTTGGTTATGTTGATAACTGATTATACCGCATATCAGATGTCCTAAGAGTATTAGAAGCACTGTGTGTGCTTCTGTAAACATTGAGTTGAGTTAATGATTGGTAACTGAATGCTGGCCAACTAAGAATGATGTCATCTTGGTAGCCTGTATATGACAAAGAGAATGTTGGATGATCTGCCTGTGTAGGGTTAGTGCAGCTGAGAATACCTGTCTAGGGACAGATGGAAGGGGAGGAGCATCTTAGATTTAACCATCTATGTTGTTTGTTTTTCCAACCCCCCGCCTTCCAGGAACGAACAATTGATAGCTGTGATCCCTCTACTAAAGTAGGACAATGAAAAGATTCCGAAGACACGGACATGAGCTTAACCGGGAGCGCATCAAACAGGATCTTTTCCAATTTAACAAGGTTAGTTAGCTTCTCCAATTCTCCTCCACATGTCATGTTGCTAGGCTCTGTCCTTTTTTGTATTCTGGCAGATTGCTAAAAATGTTTAACTGGCTGTTTGTGGGCCTAGCCTGTTACCAATCTGTTAATCTATAGGAAATATCAGAGTTCAGCCCAGTTCTGTTGTCCAGTGTACTCATTCTATTGGGTGTCATTGGATAGAGAAATGCAACAGCTTATCAGTGGGCATCTTAGATGAATGGCCAGATTATCGGTTTTAGTGCTAGTTGAGAAATACATGTTAACCAAACAGCAGACACTCTCTTTCTTGCTGTTCAGATAATACCATGGACTTCAACTGAATATATTCAACACGACATTCCAATGATGTCCCTGAGTAGTACAGCACTCATTCTCCCACTGAATAGTTACCTGAAATCCTGGGCTGGAACTTCAATCCATGATATAGGCCTGTGATCTGCCACTAAACCAGCTAAGATCAGACTGAAAGTCAAAGGGATTTTTTTTCTATTCAGTTTTGTGTACAAATGAACTGCCACCACAAAAAGAAATCCTCTTTCAGCAGTGCAAGGAAGACTATGACTTCTGTTTGTGAACGTTTTGTGCAGTTGTACAAAGACATCTCTCCTTTCTTCTCTCTGTTCTTCTTCAGTCTCACCTCTCACCTTCTAAGAGAAGGCAATAATCCATTTGCTTTTCCAATTAGTTGCTGGACCTTCATGCCAACATTTCAATCCCTCAAAGATGGGCAGACTCCTACTATTGTGTTCTTTAGCCGATTCATAGAAAATCATAATATTTATATTCTAGCTGCCATTGTGAACACCTTCCCATTTTTTTTCCCATGAATATACTCATTGTCCATTTTTTTTTTAAAAACCCTTAACCAGTCTACAACCGTTTTTTTTTAATCCCTCTATGCTTATCACACCAAGTTCACAGCTTGCTTTCCAATTTCACTCCTAGCTAAATTTGCTGATACCTTCAAGTCATCCATATAAATTGGTTATAGTTGAGGCCCCAATTCTGATCCCTATGACATTTCACAGAATTAGTTTGTTTATCTTAAGTATCCTGTTAAACACAGCAGTAACCCCTTCTAATTTAACCAAACTTTCAGAAGCTCACCTCTCCTCCATAATCTGTTAAAGGATGAATGACTGTTTACAAACAATTTTACAAATCTATGCCTCCTGTTTTCTACCTCCCACTCTAAGAATATATTGATCCATAATAAAAGCCCTTATTAAAAATTCAGCAACTTTTACTTTTAAAACCAGACAGTCGCTGACGTCTCCAATATCGGTTTTCCTCCACGGTGGCACAGTGGTTAGCACTGCTGCCTCACAGCACCAGAGACCCGGGTACAATTCCCACCGCAGGCAACTCTGTGGAATTTGCACATTCTCCCCGTGGGTTTCTTCTGTGTGCTCCAGTTTCCTCCCACAGTCCAAAAATGTGCAGTTTAGGTGAATTGTCCATGCTAAATTGCCCGTTGTAGGGGAATGGGTCTGGGTGGGTTACGCTTCGGCGGGTCGGTGTGGACTTATTGGGCTGAAGGGCCTGTTTCACACTGAGTAATCTAATCTAATCTCTGTCGTCTTTTGGTCTTCTGCTGCAAAAAATGTTTCTTTTGAAGAAGGTACCTTTTATTAATTGTGTTTCTCAGGCAGTCAATCTGATGATGGCAACTGGTCATTCTGTCTCTGTCTCTGTCTCTGTCTCTGGCTAACTCTCTCAAAATGCCAGCTTATTTATAAACCAAACATCAGATCCTCTCATTGGTTCAATGTTGTTCAAACTCATAAAATTCAAATTCAATTGGGTTTTAGTATCCTGGAGCATAATGTAAACTGGTTGAATTCAAATCCTGGGCAAAAGAATGGAGGTATCCAGTTGACAGCCAAACGTTACATATTTTCAATTTTCCAATACGGAGACTGCTAGTCAGTCACATGACAGTTGCTTGCAAACTCTCACTGCCAAAACAGCCTTCACTTTCTCTAAAGCTTTAGTACACACCTTCAACTTCATAACAATCCAGACTTCTTTTGGAGTAACTAACTATCTATGATAACTTGTGGGATGTAAGTATCACTGCCTGAGCCATCAATTATTGTCCATCCCTTGTTGCCCTTGAAGTGGTGGCGATCTTGAACTGTGTAGTCAACTTTGGTGTAGGTTCTCATTGAGGAGTGAGTTTCAGGATTTTGATCCAGCAGCAGTGAAGCAATGATGATACAGTTAAAGGTCAGGATCGTGAGTGAATTGGAGTGAGCTTGAAGATGGTGTTCCAAATTTTGTTGCTCCTCTTCTAGATGGCAGCGTTGTGGGTTGAAAGGTGCTGTCTCAGGAGCCTTGGTTAAGGTATCACCCCAAAATATAGTTAGTTTTTTTTTGAAGTATCTCTCTTCTCTTTGGAAATCTAAATACAGTCTGTCTGCAAGTTCCCCTTTTATCTTGTTACGACCTTGATGTTAAAGAATGCTTTCCCTTTGGAAAGCCTTGTTTATTCTGCCCACTCGTCTTGTTTTGTAAGTATGCTGGTGCTAGGTCCTTTTTGTAGATTTTTTTGGTCTTATAAGCTCACTGTTCCTACAGTTTGTTGCTTTGTCTATTTCCTTTCTTGAGTAGAGGTATGATATTGCATTTTCCCAACCCACTGGGACCTTTTCCAGAAAGTAGGTAATTTAGGAAAATGATCACTGATTCATTCTCTATTTTTGCAGTTCTTTTTCAGAAATAGGATGCGACCATTGGGTTGAGGGGAATTATTAATGTTTTTTAATTTGAATTAAATTATCTAGAGCGATTTTATTTTTTTTCCATGATGATGATGATTTGATTTTGTATTACTTGGGAAACCTTATTAAAACAGATGTAGAGCCCAGTTTGAAGGTCTGAAATTCCCTTTTTTCCCTTTATCTGCATCCATTTTGATCTTTAAGGAAACCGTGTTACTTTAGCTATTCTTAATTTTCAGAGCTTCCTTGTAAAAGTTTTGTCGTTTTGCTAGTCCCTCTTGTGCTCAAATTTCTTTTCATTTTTGTCACCCTCCTTTAGTTTTGGAAACTTACCCTAATTCTCCATCGTTACTCCTGTTAGCGTAACTTTAAGGCCGTTAGCTATGCTTGTCTTATGACCAATTACTAGATGTAAAATGGCTTGTCCCAGGAATGGTTCTTGGAATCTTGTCAAGAATGCAGTATGCATTCAGCTCCTGGGTTCCTTTTTTTTTTTTACTGCCCCTCCACTTCCCCTAACAGACAGACACACTGACGTTGGATTGCCAACTTTATAGCAAGATTTATAATTCCCCATAATTATTTCAGCATTTTTTTTTCAAAATCCTGTTATTTCTAAACTAGTATAGCTGAGAGACAGAAATGTCAAGGGTCATAAAAACCATCTCCCAGTGACGACTTCAAAGTTCTTTTTGCCTGTTCCATGAATTAGAAACATGGTTTTGTGGGGGGAGATAGTGTCTTACCAACTTAATAGTTTTTTTTGAGGAAGTGACCAAGTTGATAGATGAAGGAAGGGTTGTTGATGTCATATACATGGACTCTAGTAAGGTCTTTGTGATAAGGTTCCCCATTGTAGACTAATGGAGAAAGTGAAGTCACATGGTGTGCAAGGTGTTCCAGCTAGGTGGATAAAGAACTAGTTGAGCAACAGGAGACAGTAGTAGTAGTAGGTCTCTCTAAATGGAGAAAGGTGACCAGTGGTGTTCCACAGCGATCTGTGCTGGGGCCACTGGTTTGTGTAATATACATAAATGATCTGGAACAAAGACTGGAGAATTGGATGGAGAAGTGACAGATGGAGTTCAATCCAGGCAAAAGTGAGGTGATGCATTTTGGGGAAGTCTAATTCTAGAGCCCATTATACAGTAAATGGAAGAGCCTTGGGAAAAGTTAATGAGCAGAGAGATCTGGGATTTCAGGTCCATTCAACCCTGAAGGTTGCTGCACAGATGGATAGAGTGGTCAAGAAGGCATATGGTATGCTTCCTTCATCGGACGGGGTATTGAGCATGAGAGCTGGCTGCTCACGTTAAAATTGTATGAGACATTGGTTCGACCGCATTTGGAATATGGTGTACAGTTCTGGTCACCTCGGATGTGGATGCTTTGGAGAGGGTGCAGAGAAGATTTACGAGGATGTTGCCTGGTATGGAAGGTGCTAGCTATGAAGAAAGGTTGAGTAGGTTGGGATTGTTTTAGAAAAAGGAGATTGAGGGAGGAACCTGATTGAGGTCTACAAAATCATGAATGGTATAGACACTGTAGATAGAGAAACTTTTTCCCAAGGTGAAGGGTTCTATAACCAGAGGTCACACTTTCAAGGTGAGCGCTGAAAAGTTTAATACACACACTGCTAGTATTTTACACGAAGGGTGGTAGGTGCCTGAAACATGTTGCCAGCAGAGGTGTATGGGAAGGCATGGCAGATTCATTTAAGATGCATCTGGACAGATGAATGAGTAGGTGGGGAGGAGAGGGATACAGATACTCAGGGATTGAGCGACAGGTTTAGACGGTGGATTTGGATCGGCTCCGGTTTGGAGGGCCGAAGGGCCTTTTCCTGAACTGTAAGTGTTCTTTGTTCTTTAATTGAGTTGATGCTGCATTTTGAATCTCCAAACGAAGACTCCACTGATCTCTCAAAAATTTCCCTCGCTTCACAACCCTATCTTTGCCCTTCAGAACACCCTTTTTTCTTTCCCCACCCCCTTCCCCTTCTGGCAAGTTTCCTTACTCAGACCTTTTTTTATTTGCCTTTGACTCATGTCTGCATGCTGTATCTCTTCCCATCCCTCTCTGATTCTCATGAGCTGCTTTGGTGTACTCCATTATTTCCTGCACCTCTGCTTGTGATGGTACACCATGAAGTATTTCAAAAGTTTGTTTCAGATCAGTTATCTGACTCACCAATATACTTCAACTGGAGGCTGACCCACTGATGCAGTTCCGTGCAGTGTCCATATCCCATGAATCTGAACACCTTTCTTCCAAACTAATCTTTTAAGCCATATATTCAACTGTGATTTTATTTCACCAGAAGCCCATTTATTCACAGCTTGATAGCAAGCCAGCGATTTGTCTTGCAGAATTCTGTTTTGTTTAATGCCCTTGACATTCAGTGACGTTGCCATTGCTGAATCCCCTGTCCAACTGTCTATATCTTTTTGGGGAGAAGAGTTGTTTAAATGTTGATCAAAAACTGAACTAGACTAGCCATATCAATACTTGGTATCTAACCAAAGTGCGACTGCCTCCTGGGACATTGTCCACCTGACGTCCCCTCCCCCTCCCTGATGTTGTGTCACCAATATTCAGCCCAGTTCTTTGCAAACCAAGCTAGTTAAAAACTAAAGTTACTGTTAAACACATTAAATAGAACACACTAAATAGAAATTATCTGTTTGAAGTCATGAGTAATGGTTATTTCCACATTTTGATGGGATAAAAGCAGTAGCTTAATGGTAATTTCACCAATTTGCTCAGTCAGTCGTGTGTTTGCTAGTGTGTAGTGAAATACAATTTGACAAAGGACACAACTGTGTGTCATTGCAAAAATGATGTTCGATCAATGAAATAGAAGAATGTATTTGTTGAATGCAACTTTTGGGGCTACATCTGCTAGCATTAGAATTCCTGGAGTGGGATATTGTACATAGTGCCACCACCCAGTACTGCTTTAAAAAATATCTATTTGAAAGATGGAAGATTTTCAGGTTTTTAATTCCAAACACTGAACAAGTAGTTATTTTTAAACCAGTTAGTCAAGTCGCTTAGTTGCTCATTTCAGACTTCCAGCATCTGCAGTTCTTTTGCTTTTATTTCAGCTATTTCTGAAGTTGGATAATCATCTTACAAGGCAACGTAACCAGGCACACTGGTTGTCAGAAGTGACTTCAAGTTGTACATCTAACACTCTGTTCTTAGTGTGTGGTTAGGTTGACTAGCATCTGCTCAGAATGTCACTCACTGTCGTGTGAAATTTTCTTGAACATTTAATCCGGTTGTGTACCAATTCTCCATTCTTATTTTTCCTCCAGACTGTGGAGCATGGATTTCCACATCAGCCCAGTGCTCTTGCTTACTGTTCAAGTCTCCAGCTCATGGCCATTGGAAGCCGATCGGGCGCCTTCAAGATGTATCTTTTTCACATGCAATTTAAAATTGTGCTTGATTGGTTTGCCTCTATTTACAATTGAGTTGAATCTTATTTATTGTCATGTGTACGAGGCACAATGAAAAACTTTGTCCTCCAAGTAACCTGCAAATAAAGGTCCTTTGGTGAATATAATTGGAGGTTCTTTCTTCACAGCAATCTAGGAAGTTGTTGAGATTTTGACTTTGATTTACTTCAACTAAATTCACCAGTGATCCTGGCCAGTGCTAGATGAAGTGTTCCATTTGATTAGGATGTGAAATATGTAAGGGAAGTGAGTCTTATTACTCCAGGTCATAGATTCCGAAAGAGCTTTTGGCTATTTATGATAAATATAACTGGAGAAATGGGGCTCAGGAGCTCCAGATTCACAACATTTTTTTGCCTTTGGTCATTTTCGATCTGCATGCTACTGACAAACCTGAATTACATACAGTGAATAACAAAACTAATTTTGTTTTGTAGAAACTTCAGAAAGTTACCTAAAAGTTGTCAACTGATTTTGGTTGAATTGCAGAGTACTGGACCATGCGTTTATCTCTTGACTGAAAGCATAAAAAAAACTTACACTGGAAACAATGCATGGTGTTCAGAGCAGCACTGAAGTTGAGCTTTACCATCTACATAAACAACACATTTACCTCCTTTTGACCTGTTAGAGCTTAACTATCTGTTGGCCCTGACTACTCATGCTTTGGAGGAATCAGATCTTGGACAAATATTGGAAGGAGGTATTGAAATACAAAGATCTGCTTGCATATGAAATTCACTGTCTGGACAGTGGAGGCTAACATTGGTCCACAACTTTTAATAAAGAATGGGTTCCTACTGGGTGTCTGTGATTGACGAATATCCAACTTATGAACGCTGGTACTTTTGGACGTGATCTTATGGCGGGGCAACACATTTAAACATAAGATTAGCATTCCCTGCACTTGGGAATGGCTCCTTTTTATGTTGTCCTGCATTTTGTGAAACTAAACTTGCAAATGGATTCCAGGATGGAACCAATTTATGACCCAGGGACTACCTAGGGGGGAAAAGAAAACAACTTTCGGGTGACTGAATTGAGTTAGGTCAATTGCTTTGTTTCAGAGTAAAAGCAGTGATATGTTGAATGATTGCCTGTGCAATAACATTGAGTCTGTGCCAATAGCAGGCATTTTATGCACCAGGTGCCAGGTTTTTTTCTTTTTGTTTAACTGCCTGAAACTTGATTTTCTTCCCCACCAGTTGCTATTTAACCCCAGAAATTGCTGTAATGTAAACAAAAGACTTATCTAATATCATGAGGCCTTTAAAATTCTTTATTGCTCTGCTAAAAATGATTGATGACATAGTGATTATGTGCAACTTGACAGTGGTCAAGCCCAATATGCTAGTTGCTTTTTGTCTCTAAGCATTTCCAGGTTTGCATTTAATTCCCATTTGTTTTAGTTCTATCACAAAGCCCACTATCCCTGGAGCTTTCCACTGAAGTTTACTCCTATGAATCCAGGAACTGAGCCATATATTGGTAGTCTGCAGCTCGAAACTGACTGGTACCACACGGTCTTGCTCTGTGAGCTGAGGAGTGCTGCTCCCTTTGAATTTTCAACAATCTCTAAGATATGTGTACCTATGGATTGGAGAATAGAGATTCTGTCTGAAGGACTGACCCCATGCTTAAAATGCTATGTCAGTAACAATGTGAATGCAACTCCTCTGTTGCACTGAACAGGCGATACGTTCCTAATTGATTTGTTAAAAGCCTTTTATTGTACTTTAGCCGAGATCACTTTATAGTTGGTACACTGAGCAAAAGCAAAATGCTGGAAATATTCCGCCTGTATGGCATCAGGGGAGAGGAACTGCCACTGTTGCAGATCAGTTACCTTTTTTGTTAGAATGATAAAATATTAAGGAGAAGTTTTAAGTAAGTGCAGAAGAAGAAATGCAGGGTTGTGAGGAAAGAACAAAAAGGGAAGTGCAGCTTGCAGTTTTCTGATCTTTGGTCCATTCCTAATGTTGTCCATGAGACTGCTGTTAACAGCAATTTCTTTTTTAAAAAAGTTTTTAGTCCGTTAAACAGCATGGAAACAGACCTTTCTACTCATCTATGCCAATCATGTTTCCAAACTAAACTCGTCCAACCTGCCTGCATTTGGACCATATCCCTCAAACCCTTCCTATTTGTGTACCTATCCAAATGTCTTTTAAAATCTTGTAATACCTGCATCTTTCACTTCCTCTTGCAGTTTATGCTATATATGAACCAACCTGTGTATTTTTTAAATATAGTTGCTGCTTGGATCCCTTTTTTAAAATCTTTCTCCACTCATCTTAAAAATATGCTCCCTAGTTTTGAACTCTCCTTTCCTTTAGTATTCACTTTATCCACGCCCCTCATGATTTCATTAACCTGTAGAAGGTCACCCCTAAACCTCCTACACACCAGTGAATAAAGCTCTTGCCTTTCGTTATTACTCAAACCCTCTAGTCCTGGTAATATCCTGGTAAATCTTTTCTAAACCTTCTCCAGTTTATTAATATAGCAGGGCAACCAGAACTGCACACAGTACTCGAAAACGGCCTCACCAAATTCCAGTACAAATTCAAAACTCTGTCCCAAATCATGTCCTCAACGAAGGGAAGCATGCTTCATCTGCCACCTTTAAACACTGTTGTACAATTTTCAAAGAACTATGTCGCTGAACTCCTAGATGTCTGTCTGTTTTGACAACAATATGCAGGGCTTTACCATAAGATTTTAAAGAGATCCAAGGTTATAAAGAGATTTAAAAATACACACAGGATGGCATGCTGGAGACTCGAGGCCAACTCGCTATTTAGAATCATACAGAAGTACAGCACAGAAACCGATCTTTTGGTCCAACTCGTCCATGCCAGATTTCACATTGAATCTTTTTTTAATTGTATCTTCAAACCTCCCATTTAATGTTTCCTGACTATTAGTGACTCCTCTCTTAGGATTCTATCTGTTCCTCACTACCCCCAATCTCTCCAGTGTTTCTTCACATCCTGCACCCCTCCACCTGCTGTGCGTGCGCACACACTGCTCCAGCCTTGATAATTTTCAGGAGAAGAGGTGCTTAACTGGCAGAGAACATTTTTGCTTTTCAAACATTTGTTAGATTTGGGAGTAGTCCTTGAAACTACTTGATGTAAAGATGAGCCAAGCAACGACAAGGTCCATTTAACTCCATGGGTGGGGAAGATTTCTCAAAACAAGAATTTTGAGCAAAACTGATGTTAAGGAAAACCAATATGAATTTTTTTCAGGGATAATAGTGTTTTGTTTTTGGGTAATGCTGTTTGTACGATCTATACAGATTTCCAAAAAGCATTTGCTCAAATCTGTAGCTTTATTGAAGTTTAGAGCTCAAAGACTAAGGGACAGTAACAACATAGATACAGAATGGGCCAAGTGACTGGAAACAAAAAAACAGTAGCTAATGGCTGTTTTTGCTAACTGGAGGAAAATTTATGCTGTTATTCTTCCTAATGTGTGTAATGATCTAAATGTTTGTGGGCACCATTTCAAAGCCTACATAAAATACATAAAACATTCTGAACTGAGGAGGATCCTGACACTGCACATTGTTAGGGCTTAAAGTACTTCAGATATTGGAGTTAAATGTCACAGAAGGGTTTGTGCTGAAATTTGTTGTCCTTAATTTGTGGCTGTAGCTACGGTGCACCTGAAGTGGAGATCATGGGCTTGCATGAGGAGAATGCAGCTGTTACCCAGATTCATTTTCTACCAGAACCGGTAATGTTACAACTGTCTTCCTCATTCTATTTTCACCTTCAGGTCCAGGCTTTTTCTTTCCCTCTCTATCTTCTGTACTTTCTTTTCCGCTTGTACTGGTCCAAAGGCTACATTGATTTGAGATGTTCATTTCAGTGCAAGTCCAACATTAGTAACTATATAGAACATTGCTTCTAGCAAGTGTAAACTGGCATTCTGCTCCACTCAATAAATTTCTTTAACACAGTGTTTGACTAAGTCACAAAATGTTTTCAGCAAAATAAGTTTTGGTCGTTGAAGAGGGAAGTGGACAGTTTTATTACCCCAGAGACCAGTATTTAGAACATTTTTTAGTATTTTTAACATTAGAAGCCCTGACTTTAGTATTATGGGGGAGAAAGTGAGGATGAGAGATGAGTCGAGTGGGGTGCTGGGAAAGCACAGCAGGTCAGGCAGCATCCGAGGAGCAGGAGAATCTGTATTTTGGGCATAAGCCTTTCCTGATGAAGGGTTTTTGCCCAAAACGCCAGCTCCTTGGATGCTGCCTGACATGCTGTGCTTTTCTAGCACCCCACTACTCAGTTTGCAAATGTCACTCAATTCAGAGTTTAAACTCAACACCCAGATTATAGTCCAAAAGGTTCATTTGGAAGTACTAGCTTTTGGAGCACTGCTCCTTCGTCAGGTGCTGTAAAAGCAGAAGTACTACTATTGCTAATTTCCAGGCCAAAAATGGGATTACAGATATAATCTGAAATTGCAGAACTCTGTTGTGAAATGCCTGAACTGATAGGGTGATGTCCACCATACCTAAAATTGAGTTTCAGTGGCTCGGGGGAGGTGAATGAAAAGCATCTTTCACTACATGCCCTGCTTGACTTCATGTTTGAGCTGGTGGATTTTGTATGACATGATCTGCAGCATTGGTATGTGGCTATTTTTTTATATTGCAGGGTCAGCTGGTCACACTCTTGGATGACAACAGTCTGCATTTATGGAAAGTGAGGAAAAGCCCAGATGGACTGAGTGTCCTAAAGGAAGAATCTCATTTTGATTTAAGAGGACAACCTGGGTAAGAGTTTAGACTGGATCAGTTCAAATCCAGGTGTGCATCAGTGGTCTTTTGATACTTTAAATAGCAATTTGATTTGAATGTTTGCTCTGCCGGAAGGTTTCTTAAATTTGTCACTCTGAATGTGAAGAAAAATAAAATTAGTGGTCATAGTTTGCAGCTTGTCATGTGTTCAATTTTTATTCTGACTGACCAGGATGAGTTTATATGATTTTAAGTAAATGTTGGGCCCTGATATTCACTGGCTATGGTGGCATAATTATAGTCTTACTGGACTAGTAATCCAGAGGCCCAGACTAAAAGTCTGAGAAACATGGATTCAAATTCTACTAAGTTGGATGGTAACATTTTAAATTCTGTTAACAAGTCAGAAATACAAAACTCAAGTCTCAGTTTTCATGGTTACCATATTTTAATATTGTCAACTGTTTTAAAATAAAACCACCATCTGGTTCATTCATGGAAGGAAACTTGCCCCTTTGCCTGGTTGGTTATTGTGATTCTGGAATATTAATATCCGAGCACAAACAAGCTGGAGTAGGCCATTCAGCCCCTCCGCTTTCTAGCCATTCAACAAGATATGGCTGATCTGCCCTAGGTCTCAACTCCTTCGTAAAACCTCTTCCTTTTATGTTCTAAATACTGTTTTCAGAAGCCCAGCAACCATACCTCCTGGGGTGCTGCACTCTCTCTCTCTAGGGGTAGAAATTGTGTTCAAGCTCCATTTTTAATGTTAGTGTCTCTTATTTCTAACTATATCACCCTGAGTTTGCACCAGTTGGTCTTTCTTTATTCCCTTCCCTCCCCCATCTTTCTTCTCTTTTTTTCCCCCCCCCGCCCCAACCCCAAGTGAAAGCATCATCTCACAACTACCCTGTCATAGCCTTTTGAGAATCTTATGTTTAATTTGGATCACCCCTCATTATACTAAATTCTAAAAGCCTAACCTGTTTCACTTTTTTTTTCAAAATAAGTCCACTCCTTCATGTCAGGAATCAACATAGTAAATCTGCTTTGAACGGCCTTCGATCCCAGCCTTTTCTTTTTAAGATGGGGATGAAAAGTGTATATAATTCACGTGGCCTAATGAGTATCCTGTACAGTTGTAAGAAGACTCTCCTATTTTTAAACTCTATCCCCTTGAAGGCCAATTACCTGCTACGTCTATGTGCCAACTTTGTGTCTAATGCACAAGTACATTCAGATTCCCCACCACTTTGCTTTTTTTTTGAAAAGCAATTTTCTCTATTTAATTGCTGGTCGGTCTTTTTGATTCTTCCAAGCAAAATGAATGATTTCACCTTTTTTCTACATTTTCAACTCTATCTACCAAACACTTTATTGTTTGTCCTCCACATGAGGACACCTTCCTACTTAATTTTGAATTGCCAATTTGAACACAGTACTTCTCCTAAGTCATCAGTAGAAATTGTAAATAAAAGACTTAGCCTTGTGGCATGCCACTAATCTTTCCAATTCGGAAAATTACCCAGTAATCTGGACTGTTTTGTGTTTAACCAATTCTTGATCCATACTATACGTTACCCTCAATACCATAAACTCCTATCTTAAGCATGAACCTTTTTTTAATGTGGCATCTTAGCATGTGTGTTTTGGAAATTCAGAAATGCTACACCTGCCTATTTTCACCCCCCCCCCCCCCCCAGCCCAATGCTGTTTGTATAACCTCCAAGATCATTCACAGCTTCGACAACCGTTGTTTTGTGAAAGGAAAAACAATGTTGACTCCTTTTTGATAACACTAAGGCCACATAATCGTCCTGCTATTTATTCCTTAAGAATGAAGTCTAGACTCTTCCCAACAACCAATGTTGGGCTAACTTGTCTAGTTTTCTGCTTTCTATCTTGCTCCCTTGAAGAGGAGGTCAAAATAATTATTTTTCAATCAGCTGGAACTGTTCTGGAATCCATGAAATACTGGAATATTTTGATCAAAGCTTCTGCTTTCACTGCAGCCACTTCCATTGAAAGCACTGAAAGAAGGCCACTGTGTCCTGTGTATTTTGTTTCTTGTCTGCATAGTTCCGTAGATTTCTCAAATACAGTCTCACCTAGACTGTTAGATCTTTCTTCCCATGACAACCTTACTTAATATTTTTGGCAAGTTTCTAGTGTCCTCAACCATGGACGCAACAGATTTGGTTTAAATTGTCTGCCATTTCCCTGGGTTTAATGCCCCAGTTACATCCTCCATTCTGCGCCTTTCAGCAGTGAAATAACTAAGTTCATGTTTCTTGATTTTTGCTATCAGATCTTGCCTGTAACTCTTGTTGTCTGTGACTTTGTTCCCTGTTTACAGTGCTCCACCAAGTGTCACTACAATAACTGTAGTCCTCCCTCATTCATCTGGTGATGTGCTATTTTTGGGGACAGAAGGTGGCTGTGTGTTTGTAGTGGAACATCCATCTTTGAGAGAGCAGGAAGAGAGAACCATCACCCAGGAGGCTGTTCTACAGAAGTAAGGGCTCTGTTTATCTTTCCACCAAAGACTACCACTCGCCTGCTTTACCATCCATTACTATAGGTTGTGATCTGATGGTGTTTTGAACAGATTGTATGGCATAAGAGATGCTGTCACTCATCACTCCATTTATTTTCTTAAAATAATAGGTTGAGTCACTGTCTGATATTTGCCAAGATAGATATAAATTTTCCTTTTTTTTTGTTTTCTTTCTCTGTCCTTTGTGCCTACGTTCCTTTTCTCCTTTATGAATTTATGAACTGTTGCGCATAAATTGGTAAGACTTTCTCAGGGAAATGCACGACAGCAACATGGCAGTTTGTTTATGGAACCCTTGCTGTGAGTGCTGGACAGGTTTGTCCCACTGAGACAAGGAAGGGACGGTAGGGTGAAGGAACCTTGGATGAAGAGAGATGTGCAACATCTAGTCAAGAGGGAGAATAAAGCTTAAGGATGTGGAAGCAAGGATCGGTCAGGGCTCTAGAGGGTTACAAGGTTGCCAGGAAGGAACTGAAGAATGGACTTTGGAGAGCGAGAAGGGGACATGGAAAAGCTTTTGTGGGTAGGGTTAAGGAAAATCCGAAGATATTCTACACTCGTGTGAGGAACAAGAGTGTGGCCAGAGTGAGGATAGGACCGATCTGGGATAGTGGAGGGAACTTGCGTCTAGAGTCAGAGGAAGCAGGGGAGGTCCTTACTGAATACTTTGCTTCAGGATTCACTACTGAGAAGGACCTTGTCATTCGTGAGGGCAGTGTGAAACAGACTGATATGGTCAAACAGGTTGATAAGGAGGATGTGCTGGAAATGTTGAAAAGCCTGAGAATAGATAAATCCCCTAGACCAGATGGGATATATCCAAGGTAACAATGGGAAGTGAAGTAAGAAATTACTCTGCCTTTGGCAATGATCTTTTGTCCTCCCTGTCCATTGGAGAAGTGCCAGATAATTGGAGGGCGGCAAATGTTATTCCCTTGTTCAAGAAAGGAATAGGGATAATCCTGGGAAATACAATCTTGTCAGTGGTGGGCAAATTATTGGTGAGGATTTTTGAAACTGGATTCATGATTATTTGGGAAAGTCTGTTGACTTTGAGAGTCGGGATATTGACAGGGCTTAAAAAGGGAGGGATGGAGTTCAACCTGGAAGAGTGAAGAATTCACTTTGGAAGGTTGAATTTGAATGCAGATAACAAGGTTAAGGGCAAGATTCTTAGCAGTGTGGAGGAACAGTGGGATCTTAGGGTCCATGTCCATAGGTCACTCAAAGTTGCCACCTAAGCAGTTAGGGTTGTTAAGAAGGCAAACGGTTTGTTGGCTTTCATTAACAGGGGGAATTGAGTTTAAGAGCCAGGAGTTTATGCTGCAGCTTTATAAAGACCACGCTTGGAGTACAAAAGAACTTTAATCTGAAAAAGATGGGCGGGCACTATTTCATTCAGACAATTGATTATTCAGTTAATTGGTTCAATGCCTGTCCTCTGGGGCTTGGAGTTTTCTGTTTTTAAGTTCGCTCCCCAGTCAGGAGATGACAGTGTGAGCCCTACACCCCATGCCGCCCACACCACCCCTTTCCCCTGGTTGCCCCCCAATCTCGTCCAACAGCGCTACTGCCCCCTCTCCACCCAGCCCCCCCCTCCAGGGCAGCTGGACTGGACCCAACAACAAGGCGGCTCCGGCTGTTGATTTTTAGGGGGTGAGTCTCCAAATAGAGCACACACATGGTACGTGCACACCTTCTTACTGCAATGTTTTGACAGGTTCCACCTTTGCCCTGTACTGGGGAAGTGGGGTTTAGAACTCTGTAGAACTCTCTAGGGAAAGTGAGATCAATCATTTGGAGATGGTGCCTAGGCTCCCATCAGTCCAGGACTGTTCTCGGCAACATTTCAGGAAGCAGATCAGTATTGGAAACACATCTTTGATGCAATGTTTTTATCAGGACCTCGATCTCCTTTGGGTAATGCAATATTCAGATAATCAAGGTTCCTCTGTATTGCGTTCAGTTCTGGTCCCCTCACAGGAAGGATGTGGAAGCTTTAGGGAGGGTACAGAGAAGACTTAGAAGGATGTTGCCTGGACTGGAGGGCATGCCTTCTGAAATAAGGTTGAGGGAGCTAGGACTTTGCTCATTGGAGCGAAGAAGGATGAGAGGTGACTTGATAGAGGTGTACAAGATGATGAGAGGCACAGAGTGGATAGCCAAAGATGTTTCCCCATGGCGGAAATGTCTATCATGAGGGGGTATAATTTTAAAGTGATTGGTTTTGGGGAGATGTCAAGAATCTACCTCTGACACAGATGGGTGGATGGAATACACTGCCAGCAGTGGTGGTAGGATCCAATTTACATTAGGGACATTTTAAGTGAATAGTGTCATAGAGATATACAGCATGGAAACGGACCCTTCGATCCAACTCGTCCATGCTGACCAGATATCCCAACTCCATTTAGTCCCACCTCCAAACCCTCCCTATTCATATACCCATCTAGATGCATTTTTAAATGTTGCATTGCACCAGCCTCCTCCACTTTCTCTGGCAGCTCATTCCATACACGTACCACCCTCTGCGTTTTTTTTATAAAAAAAAAAGTTGCCCCTTGGGCCTCTTTTGTATCTTTTCCCCCCTCACCCTAAACCTCTGCCCTCTAGTTCCAGACTTTCCCACCCCAGGGAAGAGACTTGGTCTATTAACCTATCCATGCCCCTCCTGATTTGAAATACCTCTATAAGGTCACCCCTCAGCCTCTGACACTGCAGGGGGATAGGTATATAAATTATAGTAAAATGAAGATTATGTATGTTGGTTTGATCAGGGTAGGATGAAAGGTTGGCACAAAGAGGGCTGAAGGGCCTGTACTGTGCTATAGTGTTCGATGTTCTAATAACAAATTCCCATCTGAATCTCTGTCCCGCTCCTGTCAAGCATTTCAAATCCAATCACTCCATTCTCTATTTAATCCCTGGTTCCTTTGTCATCTTTAAATCTATGCCTCTTGCTTGTTCCTTCACTCACCCAGAAGTAGTTTTTAAATTTATTCTCCCTGAGCAGTTTGGTTTTTTTTAAATACGCTTCCTTTTGAATCATCACCATGGTTATCTCCAGAGCCTCAACATTTCCTAGTCTATCTCAACTTGTTCTTTTTGTAACTCTGATCTCCCCATAAGTCACCCGTTGCTCCCTTGACCTACTCCCAATCCTGCCTCAAGTCTACCGTCAACCACTCCTCAGAAACAAACTTCACCCTCAAGCTGAGAATAGTTCACAGGTCGGCACAACATTGAGGGCCTGTTCTACACTGTATTGCTGTACGTTCTAACTCCTCTCTCCTTACAAACTGCATCCTCTTTTAGCTTAATTTTTCCTCTCCAAGCCTTGATTACATGGCCTCCTTTTCAACATGTGTTGCTCCTTCCCCTTACTTGTGCTTGAAAGCCTCAAATCATGTTTTTGTCTCTGGCATTGTTTTTAAGTGGCTCCTATCAACATGATAAGCTCAACTGATCAGTCACATGTCATTTATTTTAAATAAGCTCACTTGTAACTGGTTGAGAAATAGCGCTGATTACATTGATCAATAATCTTGATATGGAAGATTGCTGGGGCTTCAAAATACTTACCTGGACCAATCCTCCATGGCTAAGAATCAAAGTAAGAAAATGATTTCTCCGAATCTAGCTAATCAAATGGGTCAGAGAACCAAAATTGCTCAAATCTCAACAGGTCTGGCAGCATCCGTGAAGAGAAATCAGTTAACATTTCTGGTTTGGTGACCCTTCTTCAGAACTGATTGGTAGCTGGGAAAATGTTGGATTTTATACAGAAGGTGGGGTGAAGGAGGGGGAAAGCAGTTAATTATCTCTGGATAGAGTCTAAAGTACGAGAAGAACAGTTGGATAGACAAAGAAATAGATAATGATCTGGCGAGGAGTGTGAATAGCTGTTAATGGAGACTGTTGGTGGCTAACAATAGGTAGTGTGTAGTGGTAGATTGTGAGATAACAAGGCCTTGTGTGTGTGTGGAAGGTGGGATGGGGGGGGGGGGGTGTGGTAGTTGAGATTGAGACAGGACATATGAGTTCAATAACTTTTTAAGGCTTTGACTCTGAGTCCAGAAGACCACAAGGTCCCCAAGAGGTCTTGATCTTGTTCTAGCAGCTTGTGCAGAGCTTTGCTGGAGCTCTGCAGCAAACCTGAGACAGATATTGGCCAGGGAATGGGGTAGTGCGACGTGGTAGGCAACTGGAAACTTAAGGTCATTTTTGTGGACAAAATGGGTGTCTCCTGCAAAGCAGTCACCCAGTCTATCCTTCATTTCCCCAGCATTGAGACCATTGTGAGCAGTGAATGCAGTAGACTAAATTGAGAAGTGCAGGTAAAGTGCTGCTTCACCTGGCAGGTGTGTTTGGGTCCTTGAATATTGAGTGAGAAAGGAATGGGGAAGTGATGCACTTTTGGCAACTGCATGGCAAGGTGCTGTTGGGAATGGACCAAGCTGTTCTGAAGGGAACTGTCCCTGTGGAAGGCAGACAAGGGAGGGAGGGGGCTAAAAGGTCTAAAAAATTGATAAATCTCCTAGCCCAGATGGGCTACATCTGCAGATTGAGGGATGTGGCTGAAAAAATAGCTGAGGCGTTGGTTGTAATCTTTCAAAAATCACTGGAGTAAGGGAAAGTCCCAGATGATTGGAAAATCACTGTTGTAACTCCATTGTTCAAGGAAGGGTCAAGGGAAAAAAAAATGGAAAATTATACGCCAATTGGCGAACCTCAGTTGTTGGTAAAATTCTAGAATCCATCATTAAGGATAAGATTTCTATATTCTCATACTGGGAGAGTATGGGTAAGTGACGTTGAAATGCCTATCAGCAGGAGTGGACTCGATGGGCTGAGTGGCCTTCCTTCACTCCTATTTCTTATGGTCTTATGGTTCTTATGTGTTTGGAGGTGGCAGAAATGGTAGCTAACTATATTCTGGATATTAATGATGGTGGGTAAGGACAAGGGGGACACTATTGCTGTTGGGGGAAAGAGAGGGAGAGAACAAAAGTGCAGGAGATTGGTTGGAACTATTTAAAGGCCCTGGAAACAATGATGCTGGTGAATTCTTGGCTGAGCAAGAGGGTGGAGGCTCCCTTGTAGAAGATGGCATCAGAACATGTCATGGAGACAGGGGATCTGGGAGAATGGAATAGTCTTTTGGAAGCCAGGTGCGCAGATGTGTAGTCCAGGTAACTGGCCAGTCTGTCCCTAGAAATAGAAACAACAGATGTCAAGGAAGAAGGAGTGACAGCTGGACCCAGTGAAAGTGAGGGCAAGGTGGAATTTGAAAGCGGAATCAATTAAACCTTTCCAATTCCGGGCGAGAGAGAGAAGCAGCATTGATGTTATATTCAATGATATCCGAGTTGTGGGTGGGGTTGGAATAGAACTGGAGCAAGGAAAGTTCCATGTACCCCACGGAGACAGGTATAATTAAGGTCCATGTGGGTACTCATGGCCACACCTCTGAACTGAAGAAAATGAAGGTGGTAGGTGGGGATGGTTCAGGCCTTCACTCCAGGAAGATGCAGAGAGCCCTGATACCGTCCTGGTAGGGAATGGACATCAGAAGGGTTTATATTTCCATGGGAAAGAGGTGGCAGCTGGACCCTGCAAGTCGGAAATTCCAAAACTGTTGTGAAGTGTCAGGAATTGCAGGTGTAAGTGGGTGGGAACTGGACTAGGGCAGAAAAGACTAGGTCAGTGTAGGCACAGATGAGTTCTGTGGGGCAGGAGCATGCAGGAACAATGGATCTGCCCAGGCAGTCCTGTTAGTAGATTTTCAGAAGCAGGTAGAAGTGAGCGGTGTGCTGTTGGTATACTATCAACTTGGAGGCAGTGCAGGGGAGACCATGTGATGAAATGAGGTCAATGTCCATTGTTAACACAATGGTCTGATGTTCCATGGTGAGGTCATGGTCCAGGGGAGATGGGAGGAGATACCTGCAAGCTGGCCTTCAGCCTCTGCAATGTAGAGGTCAGCCAGCCAGTTTACTACAAAACCACCTTTTTTGGTAGGCTTAATCACCAAGTCAAGGTTAGATCTGAGTGCACAGTGCAGTCAGTTCAGGAGGTGATAGGCTGGAATAAGTGGGGGGGGGGGGGAAGAAGAATTCTTGCCCAAAGAAGTGGGTATAGAAGAGTTCGATGTCATGCCATGCCTGAAATTCATGATGGGGGATGCAGAACAATAAATACGAGACCTTTTACTCAGTATAGAATGCTCAGTATCAGAGTCAAAGTTTAGGAGGAATGGTGATTGTGACTGGAGGTCTTAGCTTTGCAAGAGTTGGCAGTTACAACCCCGAGAGTCTTGTTGCAACAGTGAGTAATGTTGCTGTCCAAAACCTTTTTTTTTGAGGTGTTGAGATGTTGAATTCTTCCCATTGTTCTACTGAAGAACAGCAGTTGGGTATTCAGAGTCATAGAGATGTACAGCATGGAAACAGACCCTTCGGTCCAACTCAACCATACCGACCAGATTTTCCAACCCAACCTAGTCCCACCTGCCAGCACCAGCCCATATCCCTCAACCCTTCCTATTCATATACCCATCCAAATGCCTCTTAAATGTTGCAATTGTACCAGCCTCCTCCACATCCTCTGGCAGCTCATTCCATGCACGTACCACCCTCTGCATGAAAAGGTTGCCCCATAGGTCTCTTTTATATCTTTCCCCACTCACCCTAAACCTATGCCCTCTAGTTCTGGACTACCCAACCCCAGCGAAAAGACTTGCCCCTCATAATTTTGTAAACTTCTATAAGGTCACTCCTCAGCCTCTGACGCTCCAGGGAAAACAGCCCCAGCCTGTTCAGCCTCTCCCTGTAGCTCAAATCCTCCAACCCTGGCAACATGCTTGTAAATCTTTTCTGAACCCTTTCAAGTTTCACAACATCTTTCCGATAGGAAGGAGACCAGAACTACACGCAATATTCCAACAGTGGCCTAACCAATGTCCTGTACAGCCACAACATGACCTCCCAAATCCTGTACTCAATACTCTGACCAATAAAGGAAAGCGTACCAAATGCCTTCTTCACTATCCTATCTACCTGCGACTCCACTTTCAAGGAGCTATGAGCCTGCACTCCAAGGCCTCTTTGTTCAGCAACATTCCCTAGGACCTTACCATTAAGTGTATAAGTCCTGCTAAGATTTGCTTTCCCAAAATGCAGCACTTTGTATTTATCTGAATTAAACTCCATCTGCCATTTCTCAGTCCATTGGCCCATCTGGTCCAGATCCTGTTGTAATCCGAGGTAACCCTCTTCGCTGTCCACTACACCTCCAATTTTGGTGTCATCTGCAAACTTACTAACTGTACCTCTTATGCTCGCATCCAAATCATTTATGTAAATCACAAAAAATAGAGGGCTCAGCACCGATCCTTGTGGCACTCCACTGGTCATAGGCCTCCAGTCTGAAAAACAACCCTCCACCACCACCCTGTCTTCTACCTTTGAGCCAGTTCTGTATCTAAATGGCTAGTTCTCCCTTTATTCCATGAGATCTAACCTTGCTAATCAGTCTCCCATGCAGAACCTTGTTGAACGCCTTACTGAAGTCCAGATAGATCACATCTACTGCTCTGCCCTCATCAATCTTCTTTGTTACTTCTTCAAAAAACTCAATCAAGTTTGTGAGACATGATTTCCCACGCACAAAGCCATGTTGGTGACCCCGAAATCAGTCCTTGCCTTTCCAAATACATGTACATCCTGTCCCTCAGGACTCCTTCCAACAACCTGCCCAACATTGAGGTCAGGCTCACCGGTCTATAGTTCCCTGGCTTGTCTTTACCACCCTTCTTAAACAGTGGCGCCACATTTGCCAACCTCCAGTCTTCCGGCACCTCTACTGTGTCAATCAATGATACAAATATCTCAGCAAGAGGCCTAGCAATCACTTCCCTAGTTTCCTACAGAGTTCTCAGGTACGCCTGATCAGGTCCTGGGGGTGTATCCACCTTTAACGTTTCAAGACATCCAGCACTTCCTCCTCTGTAATCTGGACATTTTGCAAGTTGTCCCCATCTATTTCCCTACAGTCTATATCTTCCATATCCTTTTCCACAGTAAATACTGAAAATATTCATTTCCTTTAGTATCTCCCCCATTTTCTGTGGCTCCTTACAAAGGCCGCCTTGCTGATCTTTGAGGAGCCCTATTCTCTCCCTAGTTACCCTTTTGTCCTTAATATGTTTGTAAAAACCTTTTTGGATTCTCCTTAACTGTATTTGCCAAAGCTATCTCATGTCCCCTTTTTTGCCCTCCTGATTTCCCTCTTAAGTATACTCCTACTTTCTTTATTCTCTTTTAAGGATTCACTCGATCTATCCTATCTATACACTGATATATGCTTCCTTCTTTCTCTTAACCAAACCCTTAATTTCTTGAAGGGCTTATGCCCGAAACATTGATTCGCCTGTTCCTATGATGCTGCCCGACCTGCTGCACATTTCCAGCAACACATTTTCAGCTCTGATCTCCAGCATCTGCAGTCCTCACTTTCTCCCCTTAATTTCTTTAGTCATCCAGCATTCACAACACCTACCAGCCTTCCCTTTTCACCCTGACAGGAATATACTTTCTCTGGATTCTTGTTATCTCCTTTCTGAAGGCTTCCCATTTTCCAACCGTCCCTTTACCTGCAAACATCTGCCTCCAATCAGCTTTCAAAAGTTCTTGTCTAATACTGTCAAAATTGGCCTTTCTCCAATTTAGAATTACAACTTTTAGATCTGGTCTATCCTTTTCCATCAATATTTTAAAATTGATAGAATTACGGTTGCTGGTCCCAAAGTGCTCCTGCACTGACACCTCAGTCACCTGCCCTGCCTTATTTCCCAAGAGTAGGTCAAATTTTGCACCTTCTCTAGTAGGTACATCCACATAGTGAATCAGAAAATTGTCTTGTACACACACAAGAAATTCCTCTCCATCTAAACCTTTAACCCTATGGCAGTCCCAGTCGATGTTTGGAAAGTTAAAATCCCCTGCCATAACTACCCTATTATTCTTATAGATAGCTGAGATCTCCTTACAAGTTTGTTTCTCAATTTCCCTCTGACTATTGGGGGGTCTATAATACAATCCCAATAAGGTGATTATCCCTTTCTTATTTCTCAGTTCCACCCAAATAGCTTTCCTGGATGTGCTTCTGGGAATATCTTCCCTCAGCACAGCTGTAATGCTATCCCTTATCAAAAATGCCACTCCCCCCTCCTGTAGCATTTGTATCCTGGAACATTAAGGTGCCAGTCCTGCCCATCCCTGAGCCACGTTTCTGTAATTGCTATGATATCCCAGTCCCGTGTTCCTAACCATGCCCTGAGTTCATCTGCCTTCCCTGTTAGGCCCCTTGCAATGAAATACATGCAGTTTAATGTATTAGTCCTACATTGTCCCTGCCTGCCCTGTTTGTTTGACTCATGTTTGTTCTCAGCTGTACCCGTCTCAAGTCGATCTCTTTCCTCACTATCTTCCTGGGTCTCACCCGCCCCCGCACCTCCCCCACCTTACTAGTTTAAATCTTCCCAAGCAGTTCTAGCAAATCTCCCTGCCAGTATATTAGTCCCCTTCCAATTTCGGTGTGATCCATCCTTCTTGTACAGGTCACTTCTACCCCAGAAGAGATTCCAATGATCTAAAAATGTGAATCTTTCTCCCATACACCAGCTCCTCAGCTATGCATTCATCTGCTCTATCCTCCTATTCCTGCCCTCATTAGCTGATAGCACTGGGAGTAATCCAGATATTACTACGCTTGAGGACCTCCTTTTTAAATTTCTGCCTAACTCTCTGTAATCTCCCTTCAGAATCTCAACTTCTTCCCTTCCTATGTCGTTGGTTCCAATGTGGACAATGGCATCTTGCTGGTCCCTCTCCCCTGTGAGAGACATCCTTGATCCAGGGAAACAACACACCATTCTGCTTTTTCTCTGCTGGCCACAGAAATGTCTGTCTGTACCTCTGACTACAGAATGCCCTAACACAATTGATCTCTTGGAAGCTGACATACCCCTCATTGCATTAGTCAGTCTCACCACCATAAACTTGGCTGTTCGTGCTACGTTCTCCTGAGGATCCATCACCCCCCCCCCCCCCCCCCCCCCCCCCCCCCACCCCCCCCCCCACGCGCGCACACACCAATTTCCAAAACAGCATAGCTGATTGAAATGGGTATATCCACAAAAGATTCCTGCCCTAGGTGCCGACCTCTCTCACCCTTCCTGGAGTTAACCCATCTAGTGAATGTACCTGAGATTGCACCCCCCCCACAACTTCCTATAACTGCCATCCATCACATACTGTAACTGTTGCAAATTCCTCATCGCTTCTATCTGTCTCTCCAACCTATCCACTCGAGCTGTTGGATGCGAATCTCATCAGAATTTATGGCAGAAATAATCCTCAGTGACCCTTACACTCTCTTTAAACTCCCACATCTGACCAGAAGTACATACCACTGCAAAGGCCATTTTTGCTTCACAATCTACAGACCCAGAAAATAACACCATCTTATTCCTCTACAAACACTGCCCCAGGTTAAATTAATAGCTATGGCTTATATCTTAAGTTTAATCAAGCAACTTGTCTCCAAAAACACATGAAAAAATCCACTATACTCACTACTGCAGCCTTTCTCTTGGACAGACTTAAAACAACAACTAATTTCTCTGATTCTGTGCTGTGAGCTTCGCCCAACAGTTCCTCCAAGATTAGTTGTGATTTTCACTGTTTGTTAATTTTCCCAGATCCCTCTGGTTTATTTTCTTTTTGGTTTTTTTTTGCCCCAACTACCCAGTTGGAGTGAGGGGTGAACTTGAGTGAGGGTTGGTGGGAAAAGAGTTAACAAATTTTGAGTAGTAATAACCTATTTCTATTCTTCCTTCAGAGTGCCTGATGATTATCAAAGTAAACGTTCTTTGGGATCTGTGGAGGCCCTGGAGGAGAACCCAAGAAACCCCCATCAAATACTGATTGGATATAGCAGAGGCCTTATCATAATGTGGGATTTGCAGACTAGTGAAGCAACACATCAGTTTTTGGGAGATCTGGTATGGTTTTCTTTACATAATCTGTTCTGAGAGTATGGATGGGCTGGGAGCTGTGAACAATCCTTTGAGCACTTGGTGATCTTATCTGTTTGCCATCCACAGCAGCTGGAGAGTGTGACCTGGCAGAGGGATGGACGGCAGATCATCAGCTCCCACAGTGATGGTAGCTACTGTCAATGGCCAGTATCAAACAATGATCGATCACCACAGCCTTTAGAAAACAAAGTGCCTTATGGTCAGTATGATCCTGTGGAATAATGTCACTTATGGCGAAAGCCAACAAGGAGACTTCCTAAAAATATGAACTGGAAAGCTTAGTGGACAGGAAAACCTGAAGTTTACTGCATGCCCTGTACAATTTGTGTCCTGCCTTTTCTTAAAGGAATTACTTGTCCAGTTCATTGATATTTGTCTGCAGTCAACTAACTCAGGACAGACCAGGGCAGAGGCTAGTGGAAGACAGGCTGAGGAAATGCAGACGTGTAAAAGAATTGCTTGTTACTGTTGGAGCTAAACATGAATTAAGACATTATAAACAATTTCGCAAACTGTATTTGACCTGGCTTTTGGTAAATATCGCCGTGGGATGTGCAGAAACCAAGATATTCAGCTCCATGTGATCTCTGGACTCCAGATCTGTTACTAAGCCTCTTTCTACTTCCTTGTCCACAGGTCCTTTTCCTTGCAAAGCAATTCCAAAGATTCTTTGGCTTACAACTAAGCAAAGGTAGGTTGCTGCTGTTTATCAAGCTTTGTGCAGTGTATGACACTAGTACAGAGGACTGGTAAAGGCCAATATCTTGGAATAGGAAGGATGTGGGGATAGAAGTAAGAAAGCAGGAATGAAGCAGTCTGTTCAAGTTCAGAATGCTTTTACATCAAGGCACATTGTGATAAATAAGTGAGCTGCAGACTTGGGTTCTGCATTGTGGCAGTGGAAACCTGGATTAAAGAAAATTGCAAACTTACTGACTTGTAGCTAGGAATTTTGGGAAGGGAAAATAACAGTTGGCAATATTTAATCAAACTGTTATACTGTTGGACAGGATGGTTTGAGGGATAAATGACAGTTTCTTTGACTGGAATTAAGGAAAATCAATACTGACTGGATGCATGCTACTGCCCACACAATAGTGAGGAAAGAAAAGTGAAGGGGCAAAACCGTTGCAAGAATGAAAATAATTTCAACTTTTCTTGTCCAAAGAGAATGGGATAGTAATGGTAAAGGGAAAAGGAGCAAAGTTCCTGAAGGTATGCAAGATAACTTTTCTTGGTGCTTAAGTGGAAGGCATGGCCTTAGATCTCATTCTAGGGAATGAAGTTAGACGAATGATTAATGTTTCAGTTGGGGGACAATTATCTTTGTTTGCCCATAAGTATTATGAACACTATGAGCTAGTTTAAAAGCTCTTAACTGGGAATGGAAGCTTCAGTGAACTGAGGGCATCTGATCGAATGCATTGCAAGCAAAATTTGATCCGTAAACAATAATTGAATAATGGGAGGCCTGAAAGAAGAGAGCTCTTGGACAATGTACACATGTTGCTGTGGTTGGGATGTGGGGAGAGTAATCAAATGTGTTTGAAATGAGGTTAAAATAAGATAGGAGCTTTTGATGATGAAGTCCAAAATCCATTAGTGAACCAAGATGAATAAAAGATTTTTCCAAATGAAATAGGAAAACAATGACAATAAGTTAGTGTCTCGTGTGAAAAGGAACAGTCTTTTCATGTAAATGCTGGAAAAGCAATTAGAGATTATTTTAACGGTCATTAAAGCTGAACAGGTTGGTTTTGGAGATGCTCGACTTGGCTAAAATACCAAGTGAAGACTTTGGATCTGCTGTTCCTGAAGAGGATGCTGGTAGTGTACCAGTGAAAGGGATGGTTGCAAGGTTGTAAATAGAATAAAAATAGATAGAAGATCCAACTGTCAGTCTTCAGCTAGTATGCCCCTGTATGTGGAAGCAAAATCTCCTAGTCTTCTCAGTATGGAAATCGTGGAAGTTATGCTTGCAGGGTTCTGATCCTCCAAGCATGGGATTGTGCCATAAGACTGGAAGATTGCAAATGTTCTACTGTGTTTTTTTAAGTATGGTGAGAAGGACAAACCTGGCAATTAAATGACCAACTGGGCAACTACAGATAGCAGAGGAGACAGTTGGGGTAAATTTTAATTGATGTTTTGGTAAGATATGGGCTAACAAATACAAGCCAGCGCTAGTTTGTTGAAAACAAATTGTTTGACTTGCTTATTTGACGACTTTTGAAGTGACATACAAGGTTACTGTATATTTTAAAAGGTGTTTTGGTGAAGTTTCGCTTCATAGATTTGCTCGTAAATGTGATGTCTGTGGGATTAAAGTAACATGAGCAGCTTGGATACAAAATTTACCAAAGGATGAGGAGGATGCTGGGTTGGTGTGATTTAAGCTCTGGGTTTTATTTTGAAATCTGAGATATTCTTTTAGACCTGTATTTGTATCTATGTTGTGCTTGAAGCATTGGAGAAGATTTCAACAAGTGGGAATGTTGTCTTTCTGCAGGACTCCTTTCATCATCTTCAAAGGAGGGATGCCTCGGGCCAGCTATGGTGACCGACATTGTATCTCTGTCCTACATGGCTCCAAGCAGATTGCGTTTGACTTCACTTCTCGGGTCATTGATTTCTTTGTTGTTGATGAGGGTGAATCCAAATCTGGTAAATATGTTTAGTGTTTGTCCCTTTTTTGTTTTTTAAGTTGTGAAAACTAACATATTCGTCTACAAAAAAATAAATGTTACATGATCCATGTATTCTTGTTGCCACCAATCTTGTGTATTTATGCACGCTCACTAGTGTGTTGCTCTGCCACTGTTTCTGAGCAAGAGCCTGTAAATCAACAATGTGTATACAAACCTTCTTAAGTCAAAAATTGAACCATACAGATCAAGCACCTGACACAATCTTCTGCAATGCAACTTTAAGATGGTGAACTTTTTCTGTACCAGGTGATGTTTAATGAGGAACTAGGTATTGGGCTTAGCTCTGTATCTAGCTCCACATTGTACCTGCATTGGGAATGTTTGTTGATTTTGATGTTTTTTTAAGTAATTAGCTTTGAGATTCAATTTAGTAGTTGCTGAGCTAATCAAAAGTTTCAAAATTACACTTGGAGGTTTCTGCTGTATCATTCGGTTCCAACTTTTATTATACTTGGAAAACTTAGAATTGGTTTGACGTTTCATGAGGTCATTATAGCTTCCTTTACAGGAAGCTGCTGACTGTTAGCACCCTTTAGATCACCCGTCATTATTTCCTGTGGTTTAAAAAAATCACATTTAGTTTGACTGCTTACATTATTGAAATGTAGCATTTTGGGTTGAGTCATGCATACTTGAAGGGGTTCTAGTAATGTTGAGAGAGAGTATTTGTGATGTTACATCATGGCTCCTTAACCTTGGGCTGAAAGATATAATCAAAAATCTCAGCAGAAGGAAGATGGTGCAGGTTAATCCCCAAAGATCTGCACCAAGAGGCCTCTGATGGGCCTGGCTTGTGTGTTTATCTCAGGCTGCCGTTTTTGTTTTGAGGTTACTTGCATGATGGTCACTGATTTTCGCGATTTTTAAAAAGTGGCTTTCGGTAATTGGGTAAAAAGTGCACCAGGTAATTCATCAGCTGGACTAATTTGTACACTAGACGATGAATTCCTGCATGCCATCAATTCAGAACAAAAATGTCAGACTTGCTCAAAGATTAGATCATTGGTCACATTTGATTATTATATTTATATATACCAGTAGTGATGTTCATCTACATATGTTGTGATCAGCAATATATAGATAGTTAAATGTGAATGGTATGGCTTCACTTGGTAATGTAATTTGCAAAGCAATGTCTGCACTGATGTGCGCCCTGAATTTAATCCTTTCTTTTTGTTTCTCTTAGACTGTGATGAGCCAAGTGCATTGCTTGTCCTAGCAGAAGAAGAACTGGTAGCAATTGACTTAAAGACCCCTTCATGGCCAGTGATTCAGTCACCATACCTGATACCCCTCCACTGCTCAGCAATTACATGTTCCCACCATGTATCCAACATCCCCATTAAACTCTGGGAGAGAATCATTGCTGCTGGTAACAAACAGACCTCTCACTACTCCACTAAGGTACAGTTCCAAAACACACACATTTTGGAACTCAAGGGGCTTGTATTTGAGTAAGTCAGGCCTTTCTCAGGGGTGGCGGGGAGGAAAGAAAGCTTTTCCACTGAAGCATTTAGTTGAAATTACAAGGTACTATCTGTTCGTGAAGTTTCACAATTAAGAGCAGCAGCTAACTTGTGGCCATGTGCTTCACAAGTGTGTATGGAGACTCTCCAATGCCAGTCACTGACCATGTTAGATATGAGCAATGAACCAAAGATGGGTCAAAGGTAGAAATTGAGAAACCTCTTAAATGGGGATAAAGGGTTAGAGATAATTTTCAAAACTTTGGGGATATACAAGGAAGCTATTTGAATGAAGAGGTTGAAAGACTGCATAAAATGGCAGGTGGGAGCTGGAGTGTGTACTATGTAATGCTGCATCCTTTCATGCATTGGGATGTCTCTCTAACCTGCTGTAATTAATGCCTTGAAACATCAAGCAGAAACACCGATATGACTTTTCAAAGTTAATAAATTTAATGACCAGGGTAAGGAACCCTCTGCTGTAAAGGAAGATGCTGCGCACGTGTGGAAGCACAGTTCATTCTTCCTACATTCTTAACCGTGCTTTGAATCCAACACGTGAGTATTTGCCTACTGTTTGAAGTGACTGGTAACATGTTGTTTCCACAGCCATGGCCAATTGATGGAGGGTACAGCACCGCCTCCGAGCCCCCACAGAGAGATCTGCTCCTCACTGGGTAAGGGCAGTCTGTCTTAACAGTTTGTTGCTTAATTCAGTTGGTAGGTGCTCAATCTTTATAAACAAGATGGTGATGAGCATCTTGTGCCCCACAGATGTCTACTTGCCGTATTCTTCTGACGTTCAATTAGTGTAGTAGTTAGTGAACCACAGAATCCTAAAAAAATCAGATAACAAATGTGATATGTTTTTTAAAAAAAAGAGGAGCTGGTGATGAGTGTTTAAATAAGAACACACTGACCTGGCTCCTTCGTATACCTTTCCACCAGATTTTTAAAAAAATATATCTAACTGGTCTACCAATGGATGGGGCCTCTGTTAATGTCACACTCTCAAAATAGCACCTCCCTGAGAGAAAGCAATTCTGCCCTGGCCTAAATTGAATTGAATAAGACTTCTGTGGTCAAAATTTCAAACCCTGTACTTTGAGGAGAAATTGGCACTTTAATACTTTGTTAGTTAACAGAAACCAACAGTGCCCTGAACTGTTTCCTGCCTTAACTTGAAACTTGTTTGTAAACTTCAACAACCTTTTACGGTTTTTCAGGGGAAAAACACAAGCAGCTGTAATTTCTATATCATACAGGTCAGCACAGATTGTGAAATGTGTCCACTTTGCTTTCTGGTTATATAGTTTTTAGTTTCAAATGTCTTTTCCTGTTTAACATTATTTTTCCACTCATTCCAATTTTGATGCGTTGAATATGATGAAAGAACAGTGCAAAGTCTGCCAGAAACTGCCTTGGCACACTGCGAGGGATATCTAACCTGATCTCCATCCAGCATTCTCTTTCGGCTCAAGAATGCATACCAAATAGTCTTTCTAGAGTACAGTGGTTTTTAAATCTTAAAGAGACAAGGGCACATAACTAAGCCTCGGAGAGAGTGTGATAACGCCAGGAGAAATAGTGACTAGTTAGTTTGGGGGGAGGCTGTCAAAGGGATCCTTGACTCGCAAAGTAGGACACAGTGATCCCTGTATTGAGAAAACATCGAGCCTCAATGAGAAACTACAGGCAAGACACAAAGCTAAGAGTTTTATCGTACAGGGTTGATCATGGCATCTTCACAACCAATGAGAAGCTAAGGTATACTTCATTCTAGCAGCAATTTATACAAAATGGGGCATCAATCAGAAGTTGGATAAATTCTTTGAGGTAAAGACAAAATACTGTCAAGCTGGAAATCTGAAACAGTGAATGCTGGTAAAGTTCTGCTCTGGCAGAAACTACCGAGTTGACATTGAGTTCAGTGTGACTTCCTTTTTGAAAAATAAACATTGTTAACCTTCCCTATATCTTTTTTGACTTCTGAAGAGTCACACTAGACTTGGAATGAGATTTGAAGCTTTGCTTTTTAGGCAGCCCAGGATGTATGGCCCTGAGATGGATGTCAGAACTGAGGGTCTTAGTGATTACTTAGTCTGAGCTGTAATTTTTCAAAGCTTTCCTCCAATCTCTAGATTAGATTAGTTTCACAACAGAACAGGGTGGACATTCCTGTCAATGATCCCCACTTTCTCTTCTGTTTTATTTGTTTTTCACTGCAGACATGAAGATGGGACAGTTCGTTTCTGGGATGCCTCTGGAGTCTGTCTGAAGCCTCTTTATAAACTCGGCACAGTTGGTGTATTTGTCACTGATGCAGATCACAATGACAACCTGAATCAGTCTGGGGAAGATGAATGGCCACCCTTGCGGAAGGTAAGTGGCTGTATATCAGTGCTGAAATATGAAGTTTACATAATTGGTGATTGGCGACATAGAGCCAGGGATCTAAATCTTATGGGAAGTATGGGTGAGAGGGGACCTGGATAAATGTTCAGGCAGAACACTACCTGCCAGCATATAAATTCACCATATTCTTCTATGTGATGTCAAACTCATGCAGATCATTCTGTTTGAAAATAGTTTAGCCTTCAAACAGTGCATTTAGTATTGACTCACTGTCAGAACTTTTTATATTGGTGATTATGGATTCAAACACCATCCCTAAACAGCTAAAGCAGGTTTATGAACCAATGTATTGCTGAGGGAGTGTTGCACTGTTAGAGCTGCCATATTTTGAATGGATATTAAACTGAGGTCTCAACTGTCCCTTCTTGCCACTACTGGGAGAATGCAAAGGTAGAGCAGAACAAAATTTGAACCAAATAATCTTAAATTCATTCTGAAGTTATTTATGCAGTGTGTTTCAGGACGAGTTCCGGGCAGTGTTACCAGTCCTGAATGGGAAGATGTTAGAGATGTCTGAAAACTAATGTTTGTGTGTCAACTTGGTAGCCAATCATTGTGCACTAGTTATAAGATCAGAGTTTCAGTAAAATCTACCTATATTTCCTGTCCATGAATTTGTAGGTCACCGATGTATTTTTAAAATTTTCAGTAAGTTTGTCCTTCTCATTATTAATATTTAGTCTGAGTCCTTGACATTTGCTTCCAATTCTTCTGGTGAGAATGTGTTCCCCCAACAAAGCCACATTTCAGACTGCTGGGATTCTGCACTGAGATCAGCTCTCAATAGCAGGCTCGCTCAGATTAAATTAAGGTTTTGACCTGGTTCTGCTCTACAAGGATTTCCTTTTCATGTTGTTTCTGCAGGTGGGCTCCTTTGATCCATACAGTGATGACCCCAGGCTGGGAATCCAAAAGATTCACTTGTGCAAGTATAGCAGTCACTTAACTGTGGCGGGCACTGCAGGACAGGTGAGTTGAGGAGCATTGTGCTTTGAAACAAGTGGTGAGGAGGCCTGAACATTCACTCTGACCACTCCCTCCCCTGCCCCAAAATGCATGTGCACAGTGAACTGCTGATCCCTTCTCTAGGGAGCAGCTAATTTCTATAAGGTAATATAGTGGTGTTTTTCTTTAATAGCAGAAAATGTGAATTCAATCTTGAAATAAACACTACAGATGGTTCTGCCTCGTGTTTCGTTAACACTACTTCACTGTAACTTGATTGATGAACTGGGAACACTGTTTCTAAAGTGTGAACTTGTTAAAACCTGTGTATTGACTATAATTCTATTCCATTGCCAACACTTTAACTGCTGTTTCTAAAGTGATTTTTCAATAATGTGGGGTTGCACAACAACACAACCATTGTGTTAAAGAAGAACTAACTCTGTTAAGGTGATTTTCTTGTCCCAAGTCGATTTCTGAAAAGTAAGATATTCAGACTGTAAAGGCACAGCAAAATGTTACTGGAGGCATCGTTCTGTTTGTGACATAAGATCAAAATGTGAAACAATTCTCTCATTCCCTGAGTGGCTGTCCAGTGTCTTTGTTAATTATGCATTTTTTTCGCCCGAGCAGGTTTTGGTGTTGGAGTTGAATGATGAAGCTGCTGATCAGGAAGTGGCCTGTACACTTGTTGACATCTTGCAGGACCAGGACACGTTTAAGTGGAAAGGGCATGAGCGCCTGAACCCACGTGAGGAGCCTGTCCATTTCCCCGCAGGCTTCCAACCGTTTGCGCTAGTGCAATGTCAGCCCCCAGCTGTTGTAACATCACTTGCCCTACATTCTGAATGGAAACTAGTGACTTTTGGCACAAGTCATGGCTTTGGGCTCTATGACTACCAGCAAAAACGCACCGTTGTGGTGAGGTCAGTTCAAAGATTGTCCATTTGGTGCTCTTGGATTCTGTGTGATCAGATCAGTGTTAGTGCATTTAGTCTGGTGTCTGCATGTGTACGGGTCCAGATTATTGGTTAGAGAATTTGGGCCCCTGCAGCAGTTGTCAATGTTTTTGTGACAGAGGCATCTAAGATTACAGTTTTATTATGTACAGTACGGTAACTGACAATTCCAGCATTTATGTTCTCCACAAACCTAATTTATCCTCCTCCTTTCACCACTAATTGTATTCCCTCCCTTCTAACTATGTCCTCTTCATCTACATTATTCAGCTCAACCAGTCCCTGTGATAACTATTTCTGTATTTCCATCACACTAAGTTTTTTTTTCTTCAATTCCTGACTGGATTTATTAGTGACCACTTTTTATTCATGAAAACAGCCCCAGCCTGTTCAGCCCCTCCCCATAGCTCAAATCCTCCAACCCTGACAATATTCTTAAATCTTTTCTGAATCCTTTCTCAAGTTTCACAACATCTTTCTGATAGGAAGGAGACCAGATGATTGCATGTAATATTCCAACAGTGGCCGGATAGGATAAATAGACCAAGTCTCTTCCCTGGGGTTGGGGGAGTCCAGAACTAGAGGGCATAGGTTTAGGGTGAGGGGGAAAAAAGAGACCTAAGGGGCAACTTTTTCTCACAGGGTGGTATGTGTATAGAATGATCTGCCAGAGGAAGTGGTGAAGGCTGGTACAATTGCAACGTTTAAGAAGCATTTGGATGGGTATATGAATTGGAAGGGTTTGGAGGGATATGGGCCAGGTGCTGGCAGGTGGGCCGAGATTGGGTTGGGATATCTGGTCGGTGTGGACAGGTTGGACCGAAGGGTCTGTCTCCATACTGTACATCTCTAGGACTCTTAAGTGGAGGCTCAGGTGTTCTTGGTGGACAAAGTCAGAACTTGCATGACACCATGTCCAGCAGAGCTCTGAAAGTTTGTGATTTCAAATAAACCTGTTGGACTATAACCCGCGTCGTGTGACTTAAGACTTTCCATTCATGGCCTTGAATGGAAATTTTCTAATTCTTGATTGAATTGCCTTTTTATGGAAAGTTGGGAATCATGTTGGGGGGGAATAGACATGTAACTGTATGTTTTGCTCTGCTATTCAGTATCTTTGCTCAATCCTTGCCTGCATTTCCCTTTCATTGTTGTGGTGAGCTTAAATTTTGTGATGTAAAACATAAAATGGTTAATTCCAGGATCTAGACCTTTCTTCTAACTTCTCCTGAATAGCCAGCTGTGCTTTTTTTCAAAGACCTATGCCATTTCCCAGCACCCCACCAGGGGGAGAAGTTTCCCTCTATCCACCAACATGAGCTTGCAAAATCTTACAAGTTTTGATCCGATCATGCCTTTTAACCACCTTTTTTTTTCTGGGAAAGCATAAAGCTTTTACTTCATAATCTAAACCTTGGAATTGAGCTACCAGTTTCTGTAGGCAGAAGTAGTGAGTTTTATGAATGACTAATTCATACCAATTAGGAGCATAAATAGAGCACCCTTGAGCCTGTTTTGCCATTGGATAAAATCATAACTGACCTTATTTTATAGTGGCTTCAGCTCTACTTTGCTATTTACCCCCACGTTGTTTGACTTTTCAAACAAGAATCTGCTGAACTAAGTCTTGAGTGTATTAATAACCCAGCTTTCACTATTCACTGGGAAACATAATTCTTACAAGCTAGCAACCCTTTAGAGAGGAAAAAGAAATCCTCATCTGTCTGAAATTTCTTTTGTATCCTTCTGGTTTTGTTAATTTGTGCCACTTGTAGAAAATGGAGCACGAAAATCAGAAGTTGGGCAGATTTCTTTGAAGACAATACTGTGGATTCTGGAAAAACTTAGATCTGGCAGCATATGTGGGGAAAAAGACCAGTTAATTTGGCATGACTTCTTCAGAGCTTTTTTTTTGTTTACTCCCATATCCTTTTGACTTAAGAGTCATACCAGACTGAATGTTAATTCTGTTTGTTTCCCCACAGATGCTGTGAGACCCGTTCAGTTATGCCACCATTGTGTGTGTGTGTGTGTGTGTGTGTGTGTGTGTGTGTGTTCAAATTTCTTTGGGATTCTGTTCCATACAAGAAGACTTCTATAAATAGATAACACTGCCAGGAAAATTATGATGTCCAAGTAAAAGAATTCAGTGCTATGAAATTTGTTCTCTCTTCAAACCTTTATCACTGAGCAGGCTGTCATTCTCTGGCCATCTCATCTTCCAAGGACCATTTATGGAGCACAAGATTTTCTGTTACTGATTTGGCTTTAAGTGCAGGACTGAGGTTTGAATGAGGCAGAATGCATACTTCTGAGCACAGGGACAATCTCCCTATAAGTGGGATACATCCCCCATATAGAGGAAATTTCAAATGTTTTGTGTTACCATCAGGGATTGTCTACAGACAATATGTTGGGAAAATATGGAGGGAATAGATTACTGCAGTATCCACATTAAGCATTCTGTCTGGGCTCATTCAACCCAGGGCTAGATAAAGAATAAAGTACAATATACAGTGACCCCACTGAACACTCAAAGCAGTTATAGCAATGAGGAGACACTTGTCATTGTGCATTTGGCTGCAACGTTTTGAGGGTGTTGTGAGCTAATTTTATTGTACCTCCTGTAGGTGTACACTGCACCCCAGTGACCAGCTGGCCCTGGAAGGGCCCCTCTCAAGAGTAAAGTCAATCAAAAAATCATTGCGACATTCATTCCGTCGGATCCGGGGGAGCAGAGCATCTGGGAGGAAAAGAGCAATACCTGGGAACAATGCAGCTAAGGTAAGAGGAACCTTTTTTACTTTTTAAATACAAAGTTCTGAATGGAGAGGCAAATGCTGGGGTGGGTGGTGATACCTGAGAGATTTCTAAAGGAATGATCATGGCCATGTCTGATTCATCTGATGGGTTTTCAGTTTGGTAAGATGTGAAAATGGTGATTTTTGGATATTTTTGGATTCTGTTGAGAGCATTACTTTGTATCTAACCGTGTGCAGTACATGCTCTGGGAGTGTTTAGAGAAAAGTGTTATGTTATACCTGCCCTGAAAAGTGTGTTAATTCACTTCCCAGCTGCTGTGTTTTAGATTTGCTGTTCCCAAAAAGAGAAGGCGTAGGACAACAGGGTATCGACAAAACAAAGCAAAGAAACTTGCGGCAGGTGCCAAGAGCTTCAATTTCAGAAAGCCGAGAGGTGAAATTAAAAGTAATTTAAGATAAAAAGAGCACTTGAAAGATTATTATCATGTAAATTGAGGAAAAACTCATTTTTAAATGAGTGGACCAAGAGAGTTCAAGTATAGTAAACAGAGGAGCACTTACAGATGTACAGATTAGGAATGGAAGTAGGCCATTCCATTTCTTTTTTGCTGTGCCATTCAGTAAGATCATTGCTAATGTTTTGAATTCCACACTCCAAAACTTCAGATAATCATCTAGATTTCTTTTTTAAAATAACCTTGTACTTAAAAATAATGTCTCTGTCTCCCCCAGCTCCTGAGGCAGTGTTCCAAAGCCATGCAAGCATTGGAAATAATTGCTCCATACCCCTGAAATTTCCTGTGTCCCTTAATTCTGGACTCAGCCACAAGGAAATACCCTTCCTATATCCAATTTGTCCAGCTCATTCAGGATCTTGTATACTTAAACTGAGCTGCTCCTGTCCTTTTGAACAATTTTGAAAATCAGGTCAGCTGGTCCTCGCAAGACAACCTGCTTATCTTTCATCAATCCAGTAAACTCCCTCCGATACGTTTACATGATTCACCAAAAAGGACTGAAGCGCACACTGCGGTCTCGCTGATGTATAACGGAAGCGTAATATCCTTCGGTTCAGTTCCTCTCAAATATTCCATTCCATGAGCTGTAATTACTGGCTATACTCTTATGCTAACTCATGCACTAGATCACCGAGGTCCCTCTGTACTCTAAGTAGTGCAGTCATTCTCCACTTAAGTAATCTCTCTTCATTATTCCTGCCAAAATGAGCACTGATATTTTCTCATGTCTGATATTTGCCCACACTCTCTATTTAGAGGTTTGCAAACTCCTTGTGTCTCAATATTTTTGACCTATGTCATCTGCAAGTTTTAGCTACTATGCCCTTTGTCCTCTCATAAGTCATTAATATGAATAAGTCTTTTGAAGAATTAATCAGGAGAGTAATATATTTGTGGCTGACATGAATCATTTTAAGGCTTTTGACATGGTTTCATGTGACGGACAGGTTAGATAAGCTATAGATCCAATCTTCACCATTTGCTTCTGATCACAGATGACTTTTGTAACCAATTTGCCAGTAATTGGGTGTTTGAGTTACAGTAAAGCTGTTTTCAGTCGAGTTCACCATTCACTTGGTATGTGGTCATTGCTGACTGGTCTGACATTTGTCTCCCCCTGGCACCACCTCACCAGTTACCTCTGAGAAACTGGTGATGAGCTGCCTCTTAATTTACTTTTGAGTCTATTGGTAGACCTACAATACTGTTGTGGAGGAAGTTCCAGGATATTGACTCAGGGATAGTGAAGGAAAAATTTAAATACTTGCAGGTCTGGCTGGTGAGTAGCTTGAAGGGGAACCTTTGAGGTGTTGGTGTTCCCATGTATCTGCCACCTTTGTCTTTCTAAATGGAAGTGGTCATGGGTTTGGAAGGTGCTGTTTAAAGATCTTTTGGCAAGTTTTCTAGATGAGTAGTACACAGGGCTGCTACTGTGCCCTAGAGGTGGAGGGAGCAGATATGGTGCCAGTTGAGTGGGCTGTTTTTGTCCTGGATGGGTCAAACTACTTTACTGTTGTTGGAGCTGCAGTCATCCAGGCAAGTGGGAAATAGTCCATCACACTGCTCCTGCCTTGTGTCTTCAAGATGGTGAACGCACTTGGGAGAGTAACTCTGGATTCCTCGGGGCTGACCTGCTCTTGCAAGCATAGGGTTTGTGGTGAGTCCTGTTTCGTTTCTGGTCAATGGTAACCCCAAGGATGTTGATAGTGAGGGATTCCGTGATAATGCTGAATGTCAAGAAGCAGTAGTTTGTCTCTTTTAAGAGATGGTCATTGCCTGTCATTTGTATGGCATGCAAGTTACTTGTCAGACAAAGCCTGAATATTCCCAGGTCTTGTTACATTTGAACATGAACTGCTTCAGTATCTGAGGAGTTGCAAATGCTGCTGAACGTTTATGTAATCATTAGTAAATATCCCCCACTTTTGGCCTGTTTATGGAGGGAAGTCCTTGATGAAGCAGTTGAAGGTAGTTGGACCTAGGTCACTACCCTAAGGTGTGCAGAGATCCTCCAGAGATGTCCTGGAGCTGAGGTGACTGACCTCCAACTTCTTCCAATGTGCCAGTTATGATGCTAACCAGTGGAGAGTTTGCCCTAATACCCATTTAATTCCAGTTTTTAAAGGGCTCCTTGATGCCCTCACTCAGGCAGTCACTCTCCCCTCCCCTCTGGAATTCTGTTCTTTTGTCTGTGTTTGAATGGATGCAATGAGGTCAGGAGCTGAGTGGCCCTGGCAGAATCCAAAATGGCATTGCTGAGAGAGTTCTGCTTGATGGCTCTGATGCCTTTCATCACTTTATCGATGATTTGTGAATAGACTGATGGGGCAGTGATTGGTTTTGTCCTGATGTTTGCATATTGGACATACCTGGGGAATTTTCTCCACTTTTGAGTTAGATGCCAATCTTGTGGCTGTCCTAGAACAACTTGGCTAGATTATGGAATGTTCTGGAGAACAAGTCTTCAGTACTATTACTGGAATATTGTCAGGGACAATAGCCCTGTTTCTTTATCACATGGAGTGAATCAAGTTGGCTGAAAACTGGCATCTACAATTTGGAGATCTCTGGAGGAAGCTGAGATGGATCATCATGCTTGGAACTTGTGGCTGAAGATTGTTGCAAATGTTTCTACCTTGTCTTTTGCACTAATGCACTTGGCTCCCCATCATTCAGGATTGGTAGATTGCCTCTGCCTCCAGTGAGTTGCTTAATTGTCCAATGACATTCATTACTCAATGGCAGTTTGCAGAGTTTCAATCTGGTCCATTTGTTGTGCAGTGATTCTGATATGCCTCCCCCTTGTTGATATGTGCTGTTTAGGATGCAAGTAGTCCTGTTTGTATCTTCACAGGGTTAACACCCCATTTTCAGATATGCTGCCCCTTACGTGGGGACCTAGATGGAGGCTTAGGTTAAGGGACTGATTAGTATTGTAGCTAAATTTTTCTGATAGCAAGTTAGATAGCAGTGATTTATGTGAGAAGGATATCTAGAGTCAGCAAAGGGATATCAAAAGTTGTGTATAACTTTGACACCGGACAATGTGTGGGAAAATTTGAGGTTGCTAAGCTGAACAGAAAGTTAAAAGCAGAATAGTACCCAAGTGGGGAGAGACTGCAGTATACTCTGGTACAGAAGGATCTGGGTGTCCTTGCACATGCTTCACAAAGTTAGCATGTGGTTATGCAAGTAATTATGCAAATTGTGTAAGCTTTTTTGCAAAGGGATGGAATATAAAAATGGGGATGTCTTACTACAACTGAACTGAGCTTTGAGATCACAGGGATATAGTTTTGGTTTCCTTACTTCAGGATGGATTTACCTGTGTTGGAAGTGATTTTATAAGGCTGAATCCTGGGATGAAGGGTTCAGAAGAGATTGAGTAGGTTGGGCTCATAGGAGAAAATAAGGACTGCAGATACTGGAGATCAGAGTCCAAACGTGTGGCACTGGAAAAGCGCAGCAAGTCAGGCAGCAACTGAGGAGTAGGAGAGTTGACATTTGTGGCATAAGTCCTTCAGGAATTCCTGATGAAGAGCTTATGCCTGAAACATCAACTCGCTTGCTCCTTGGATGCTGCCTGACTTGCTGCGCTTTTTGACTAGGCTGGGCTCCTATTCAACTTCATTTAGAAAAATGAGTGGTGTTACTAAAACCTAAGATTTGACAGGGTTGATGTTGGAAAGGTTGTTTCCTCTTTTTGGGATATCTAACACACAGTGGCAAAAATTGTCTCTTCCACCTGAGGAATTTCTTCTAAAGGATATTTTGACTCTTCCGAATTCTCCTCCCCCCACCCCCAGTGAGCAATAGGGACTGTGCTACATTTTATTCAAGGCTGAGGAGAGCAGAGGTTTTTTATCCTCAAGGATGTTGAGGTGAATACAGGATTGTGACCTTAACTCCATCAGCCACGCTGTCTTGAATAGTTGAGCAGGCTTTAAGGGCTAAATGGCTTACTCCTGCTAATTGTTGTGATGCTATGATCTTGCAAGTTTTGTACTGACTTGTGCATGTTCTTACTACTGATGTCTCTCACTCTCACTCTCACTCTCACACTCTCACTCTCACTCTCCCTCCCTCCCTCCCCCTTTGCTGCTCTCTAGGTACAAGAGGCCAATGCTAGGATGGATCGGGAAGCATTAAATGAGATGGAGCTGGCCCCAGTGCAGCGCAGAATTGAGGCTCGATCTGCTGACGACTCCTTTACTGGATTTGTTCGATCACTTTATTTTGCAGATTCTTTTGTAAGAGATGGTGAGAGAATATTACCAATTGAGCTGTTGATTAGAAACCTATTTTTAAAGTTCATTTCTGTTTCAGTGAAGTGCAATACTTGAGAAGTTGTCTTTTTTAGTTGGCCCCTGTAATCCTTTTCTATCCATTGGATAACTTTGGATTTCATCATCATGTATGGAATTTGTCATGCTCAAAAGAGTGACCGTACAATTAGTTTTCTATCTTGCTGTAGGTAAAGCTAGTTTCTGTTACAGGCTTCATACAAAAGATATGGTGAAAATTAGCGACATGCAGTTCTGCAGAAAGGTATTGGCTGCACAAAGTTTAAACCATTCACAAAATCTTTTTTTTAATGCCCTTTTTATAATTTTGTTTCCTCATCTCAACGGATTGTGTCTCCTAATTGAATGCCTTCTGCAAACTTGTATACTTGGTGCATATATTTATGTACTACTTTATTAAAACAAACAGTGAAAAGATCCATGGGAACACCAGCCATCTCACCTTTGTCCATCAAAGAACATTCCCTACTACAAATGAAAAACGCAGGACATTTGCAGGTCTGGCAGTTTGTATGGAGAGCAAACTGCTTAATGTTTCAGCCTGGAGACCTCAACACTTTGGTTTTTATTTCCAATTTCCAACAGCATTAGTATTTTGGTTTTATTTTGGTCTTAATCTTCTCTATTCCAATGGGCTTACAACCCATGTTGTGTGATCTACTTGCTTCTACACTATACAGTTTTTAAAAAAAAAATATTCATTCACCGGATGAGGATGTCACTGGCTAAGCCAGCATTTATTATCCATCCTTATTTGTGCAGAGGGCTATTAAGAGTCAACCACACTGTTGTAGGCCTAGAATGACCTGTAGGCCAGACTAGGTAAGGATGGTAGCTTCCTTCCCCCAAGGGCACTAGTGAACCAGATGGGTTTTTCTGACAATTGACAATGGATTCATGATCATCATTTAGATTCCTAATTCCAGGTATTTATTGAATTCATATTCCACCATCTGCTGTTGTAGGATTCAAACCTGGGTCCCCAGAACATTTATCTGGGTCTCTGGATTAACAGTCCAGTGACAATTCCATGAGGCCACTGTCTCCCCTTAGTAACCTTTGAACTTTTATCAGATGTCATCAGGAGGCTGATAGAGATAATGAGATGGTGATTACTTCCACCTTTTTAAGCTACATACTGTATCCTGAAGTTGCACTTTTTTTGTTTCAGGATCTTACCATGGGCCGTCACTGTGGGCTGGTACCAATGGTGGGACCATATTTGCATATGCTATTACCATTCCATCGGTGGAGAGGAGGATGGAAGAGCCTGTCACTGCAACTCAGGGTGAGTACGTTCCACAATTTTGCATCATAGAGAAACCTCTTTAGAATGACATTACTACTTGACTTGTTGGGGATCATCCCTCTCCTGAGGGGAATGGGTCTGGTACGTAATAATTCCTCGTTCTTTCTGGTATTCTGCTTTATATCATTTTTAAATCTGTCTATAGGCGGTCTCCCAACAGCTCAGACAGTCATAGATGACGACTACTACAGTAGGCCTGAATCTTGCTTTTGGCTTGCATTCTATGCTGAACTGGCTATTCTGTGGACTTATACAGATTTGAAGAACAGTCACCCAAAGAATTTGCTTCTAATGTCTGTCTAGTGAAGTCCAATCAGTACTACAAATGAATGTTAAGACAGAACCAGAATTTGTTGGAATGCTGGAAACAAATCCAACACTGTTACCACTTGCCCAGAAGGAATGGTCAATTTCGAGGTTCTGGGTAACTAAATCTACAAACTATACCATTGCTTTTCTTTCGGGTTATGACTATAATACTGAACAGGGTTATTTAAAAATGCCAGTTGAAAATTACTTTATGTACAACCAAATTATCGTAGAAACCATAGCAAATACCAATTGCTAAACATGTATGATATAACAAACAGCATCTCTAATGGAACAAGAGCCAACTACTACTGGTATTGGAAATCTGGAAACAGGCAATGCTGGAGAAACTCCATTCTTAATGTATCGTTATAAATAAATACAATCTGTCCTCCCTTTCTGAGAAATGAAATCTGTCAAAGTTTGTGAGAAAATTTGTAGCTCAGGTGCTCGTTGTTGTGGTTTTGTTCGCCGAGCTGGGAGTTTTTCCTTGCAAACGTTTCATCCCCTTTCTAGGTGACATCTTCAGTGCTTGGGGGTCTCCTGTGAAGCGCTTCTGTGCTGATTCCTCTGGCATTTATACTGGTTTGAATCTAACGCTTCCGGTTGTCAGTAGCTGTTCGCTTAACAGCTACTGACAACCGGAAGCGTTAGATTCAAACCAGTATAAATGCCGGAGGAATCAGCACAGAAGCGCTTCACAGGAGGCCCCCAAGCACTGAAGATGTCACCTAGAAAGGGGACGAAACGTTTGCAAGGAAAAACTCCCAGCTCGGCGAACAGAACCACAACAATGAAATCTGTCAGCTGTGTCATAGAATCACTACAGTTCAAATCAAGGTCATTCAGCCCATCAATTCTGTACCAAACATCTGACCCCCCCCCATGGCTAATCTATCTAGCCTGCGCACCCCTGGATTCCATGGGGCAATTTCGCATGGCTAATGTACTTAACTTGCACATTTTTGGATTGTGGGAGGAAACTGGAGCACCCAGTGGAAATCCACATAGACACTGGGAGATTGGGAGACAGTTTGTGGAGTTTGTCCAATACTGGAATTGATTCAGTCTCCCTGGCATTGAGGCAGCAGTGCTAATCACACTCCCATCATGCCATCCTGACAGGACAAAGCAATTTTGTTGGAGCCAAATGGGATTTAGTTCATTCAATCAAAGACTTTAATACACTCCGTTCTTAAGTCACAGCCTTCCGCTTCAGTTAGTCAAGACCCATTTGAAAATCGGAATGGCAGTACTGTATTTGCTATGTCCATTCACTCAGCAGACCATGTCTGTCTTTGACAGTATAATGTGGGAGCCTACCTGAGCCTTGCAGCTATGACTAAATACATTCATTGTTATCCATCACGTGTGATGGAAATCAGACCTCCGTATAGTGCCTTAATTTGTTTTTGAAATAGACCACCCTTAAAACTTATTGTTTGCCTCAGGTTTATTCACTGCTGGATCCTAACCCAAACAAGGACTTTTTTAAAATTTTTTTTTTTGCAATACTGTCCCTGCTGACAGAGACTTTCTTCCAATCTTTGGGATTGTAGAGATGTACAGCATGGAAACAGACCCTTCCGTCCAACTCTAGCATGCCGACCAGATGTCTCACCTGCCAGCACCTGGCTCATATCTCTCCAAACCCTTTTTCTATTTAGATATCCATCCAGATGCCTTTTAACTTGCAATTGTACTAGATTCCACCACTTTCTCCAGCAGCTCATTCTATACACATACCACTCTCTGCGTGAAAAAGTTGCCCCTTGGGTCCCTTTTTTAATATCTTTCCCCTCTTGCTCTAATCCCACACCCTCTAGTTCTGAAAAACCACCCTCTGTCTTCTATCTTTTGAGCCAGTTCTGTCTCCAAATGACTAGTTCTCACTATTCAGTGAGATCCAACCTTGCTAACCAGTCTTCCATGGGGAACCTTGTCAAACACCTTACTGAGGTCCATATAGGTCACATCCACAGCTCTGCCCTCATCAATCCTCTTTGTTACTTCTTCAAAAAAAAACTCAATCAAGTCTGTGAGACATGATTTCCCACGCACAAAGCCATGTTGACTATTGCTAATCAGTCCTTGCCTTTCCAAATACGTGGAGTCCTGAGGGACAGGATGTACCTCCAACAACTTGCCCACCACTGATGTCAGACTCACTGGTCTATAGTTCCCTGGCTTGTCCTTACCACCTTTTAAATAATGGCACCATGTTAGCCAACCTCCAGTCTTCTGGAACCTCAGCTGTGACTATCAATGATACAAATATCTCAGTAAGAAGCCCAGCAATCACTTCTCTAGCTTCCCACAGAGTTTGAGGATACTCTCAATGTTCTCTGTAACATGGTAACATCTTGAATAAAAAAGTCTGTGTATTTCTCTGTATTCTATATCTTCCATGTCCTTTTCCACAGTAAACACTAATGCAAAATACTCATTTTAATATCTTCCCTATCTCTTGCAGCTCCACACAAAGGCCGCCTTGCTGATTTTTGAGGGGCCCTATTCCCTCCCTAGTTACCCTTTTGTCCTTGATCTATTTGTAAAAACCCTTTGGATTCTTCTTAGCTTTGGCAAATAAGGTTATCTCATGTCCCTTTTTTGCCCTCCTGATTTCCCTCTTAAGTATACTTGTACTGCCTTTATACTCTTCTAAGGTTTCTATCCTGTCCATATCTGACACACACTTCCTCCTTTTTTTTTTCTTAACCAAACCTTCCATTTCTTTCGTCATGCAGCTTTCCCTATACCTACCAACCATTTCCTTTCACCCTAACAGGAATATATGGTCTCTGGACTCTCTCTTTCATTTCTGAAGGCTTCTCATTTTCGCGCTGTCTCTTTACCTGCAAACATCTGCACCCCATCCTGCCCACCCCCCTCACAAATCAGCTTTTGAAAGTCTTGCCTAATACAATCAAACTTGGCCTTTCTCCAATTTAGAAGATCTGGTCTATCCTTTTCCATCACTATTTTAAATCTAATAGAATTCTGGTCGCTGGCCCCAAAGCGCTCCCTCACTAACACCTTAAGTCATTTGCCCTGCCTTATTTCTCAAGAGTAGGTCAAGTATTGCACCTTCTCTAGTAGGTACATCCACATACTGAATCAGCAAATGTTCTTGTACACACTTCACAAATTCGTCTCCATCTAAACCCTAAACACTATGGCAGTCCTAGTCTGTTAGGAAAGTTAAAATCCCCTACTATGACCGCCCTATTATTCTGACAGATAGCTGAGATCTCCTTAGAAGTTTGTTTCTCAATTTCCCTCTGAGGGGGTCTATAATACAATCCCAATAAGGTGATCATCCCTTTCTTATTTCTCAGTTCCACCCAAAGAACTTCCCTGGATGTATTTCTGGGAATATCCTCCCTCAGCACAGCTGTAATGTTATCCCTTATCAAAAATGCTACTCCAACACCCCCCCCCCCCCCCCCCCCCCCCCACCCCCCCTGCTCTCCTGTCTCCCATTCTCTCGTTCCTGGAACTTTAAGCTGCCAGTCCTGTCCAACCCTAAACCATGTTTCTGTAATTACTATGATATCCTTGTCTGGTGGATGAGAGGGCATTACAAAGTAATCTTTAGGAAAGAATTAAAAGACAGTAAGTCTTTTGACAGGGTGAATTCTAAAGAGTGATAACTTGAACAAGCAAGAGCAGTGCATGTTTTTAATTACACTTTTACTTCATGCAATAGAGATACCAGTACCATACCTTGTACACTGGATTGAGAGAGAATTCTGTTCTAATGGTGTTTAATTATTTCACTGTCACATCCTGTTAACTTATTCCATTATCTTGACAGTAAAGGAAATCCAGTTAATGCACAGAGCTCCTGTAGTTGGGATCTTTATTCTAGATGGTCGAGGAATTCTCCTCCCTGAACCACTAGAAGCAGCACATGATCTTTCCAAGAGCCCGGACATGCATGGGAACCACATGCTGCTGGTCATATCTGAGGAGCAATTCAAGGTAATTGGCTCAATCCCACAAACAGTACCATAGAGAGTAAATTGTTTGATCTTTGTCTTTTCATCTGCCACTGGTAGTGAACATATGTCTTCTCTCCAGCTTCTCAGACTTAAAGTTTATTTTACCATGGTCACAGAAATAGTCAGTTAAAACTCCTGGGGACAGTTGCTGCTTTCCAATCAACTGTTTTGGATAAGCTCAACTAATGTAAGCCAAAAAAAAATCACCAGATTTTAAAATTTAAAGTTTAGACAAATTAACAAACTTGGTATACCTGAGGCAGTGACGGTCCAGATGTTGTAATTCCATCCAAGTAGTGCCTTTTCCTACTCTCCATGTTATGTAAATTCTCTGATTCATTCCAATGAATCCTCCATCCTCTTCTGTATAGTTTGAATATATGTTCATTTTATAGTCTTTTCTCAAGGGAGCTAAAATCTGCTGTGCATACCTGGTATGGCTAACATGTGACCCAGACCCACAACCGTGATGCTTAAATGCCCTCTGGCTTGCTAAAGTCATTTCAGCTGTATCAAAGCAAGTCTAAAAGGCAAGATACTCGGACCACCTGGCGTTAGCCTAACATGGTCCTCATTGTCTCTTTGCTAACATTTGAGAGCTGGTGCCGAAATGGAAAGAATTGTTCCAGTTACTCGTCAAGCAATAGCCTGACATGTGGAATCATGTCTTAGAAACAATATGTGAGCCATTTATTCCTTCCCAATTATGCCCTATCACACCAGAACCACAAAGTGACAGCACAGTGATATCCAACTGGGATGCGGTTACTCTGCGCCTTTAACACTGACTGTTTGTTTATTTGTGGCATCATAGTATTAATCAAGCACAGACCAGGAAACCCCCAGCACACCTTCCTGTTGTCCTCCTTCACCATGTACATCCACCCATGACCAAAATGGTAGCAATGACCACTGCATGAGGAAATGAAGTCCTGTCTTCACCTTGGATATCCTCCATAGCGTTGGGTGGCATTACCATTTTGCTAATGGGACAGATTTTGAACTGATATAGCAACTCAATTAGGCATCTAGAAGAGTGTTGTCAGCCATGAACAGCTGCAGAATTATTTGAGCACTACCCGTAACCTCCGTTCTGTATATCTCCCTCTCTACCATTGCCATTAAGCTGAGATCAATGTTGGCTCAGAAAAGAGATCATGCCAGGAGCGTGTCTAAGCAAAATGAAATTTTAGCCTGATTTAAGTTACATCCCAGGACAACTTGTGTGGCGAACCACACTGTAAACAGGCCTAAGCAGCTTCAGGACCATCTGATCAATTCTATCACCGTTCCCTCATTCACTTCTGGGACAAATCCTGCAGCTACCTCCCTAACTGTACTTTGGATCTCTACCTTCTAACATCACCTGCAGTGGTTCAAGAAAACAGCTCACAAATGCCTTCTCTAGGGCAATCCAGGATAGACAGTAAATACTGCCCAAGTCAGCAATGCCCACATCCCATGGATGTTTAAAAATAAGTTACTTCTGTCTGAGTTACTCACACCATTTCCTTTGTCCAAGCTGTTCAGTAGTTCTATAACTGTTTTCAGTTTCTTTGATGATCATTGTAACCCTGGGACAACTGTTTCCCTCTGCTCCCCATCTGAGTGTCATTCTCTCCTCATGCTTTTTTATTTTCTCTCCTTGTGCTTTTTTTTCTTCACTTTTTTTTTCTCTCCATCCTTCTGCCCACTCCAACACTGTAATCTTTTAATGCTTTATTGTCTATTGGCAGCTGAATTAAGGATCTTGCCATTAGTCAAAATTCCTGTACTCAGCTGCAACCCAATCTCACACACTTGTCCTGGTATGAGTAATTCGGGCTATGCAACTATGAAGTGCTCTGATTTAAGCTTTACTCATTCTGTTGCCAGATATTCACTCTACCAAAAGTCAGCACAAAAAACAAGCTGAAACTGACAGCAATTGATGGGTCTCGGGTGCGGAAAGTGTCTGTGGCCAGTTTCAATAGCAATCGAGTGGAAGATTACAGTGAGAATGGACTTCTGGTGCTTACGAACCTTGGCGATATCCAGGTCATTTCTGTCCCTACGCTCCGAAGTCAGGTTCGGTACGAGTGCATCAGGAAGGAAGACGTCAGTGGAATTGCGTCCTGTGTTTTCACAAAGTCTGGACAAGGCAAGTGCTGCTTGGTGCTGATATCCAAGTCATACAATAAGTACAAGGCACTTGTTAGATCTCAGCTGCAGTACTGTGTACTGTTCTGAATGACAAATTTATTGGAGTTTGTGTGGGTGTAACTTAAAAAAAAAAATAATCTAAGGGGTAAGAAACTTAATTTATGAGGATAAGTTGAACAGGTTGGGCCATTTTCCCTTAGAAAGAAGGAGGCTAAGAACAGCTCTGATATGTCCTCAAAACCTTGAGTGGACTTAATAGAATAGCTGGGGAGTGGCTGTTCCCACTAGTGAAAGGATCAAGAATAGTAGGGGACAGATTTCAAGTGATTCGCAAAGAAGTGAGTCTGGTGTAGGTAGTGTATGAAGTCTCCACCTGGAAATGTGGTGGCAGCAGGTTCAATTCAAGAGTATGATTAGATTAGATTACTAACATTGTGGATACAGGCCCTTCGGCCCAACAAGTCCATACCGACCCGTAACCCATTCCCCTACCTAACACTACAGGCAATTTAACATGGCCAATTCACCTAAACTGCACATTTTTGGACTGTGGGAGGAAACCGGAGCACCCGGAGGAAACCCACACAGACACAGGGAGAATGTGCAAACGCCACATAGTCAGTCGCCTGAGGCGGGAATCGAACCCGGGTCTCTGGTACTGTGTCGCCTGTATTGAATGACTATTTGAACAGAAACGTTACAGGGATTTGGCACTAGTAATACTTGAACTAGGACAAACACATTGGGCCAAATCACCATGACCTATGCTGCAATAGTTCTGATATTTTGTGAAGAAATCACTCCACCCATTGGTAAACCTGCAGTAACGGGAAAATGTGTTTCGGAGTAAGCTGCTTTCGAGCAACCTCCTAACGAAGTGCAGTACCTCAGCCAAGCTCGAGCTACTGAGTGAATCATGAGGATGTGCTGTAATAAGTCAGTCCAGGATCTGTTTTCGTTTAAAATTAGTTCTTCTTCTCTTATGTATTAATTCATCATACATAAAAGCACACTTTTGTCCTCAACCTCCTACTTCTACTTCTGTTCTAAATTATATGGGTCTGTCTTCCAACTTCCTGCCTTCTGTTCATGGTTCCATCCCAACTGTCTGAGAAGGTCCAACTTACTCTGCTACCAGGATTTGGAAATACCTTCTTGTGAACCAAAAATATTACTTGCTAATCCTGCAATTTCTGTTCCTATTGTTTTTTTCAGGTTTTTACCTCATCTCTCCTTCCGAATTTGAGAGGTTCTCCGTTTCATCAAAATGGGTAGTGGAACCAAGATGCATCATTGATATTGATGATGGAGTTGGAACCAGGGCGTCTCAACAAAAAGCAGTGCAAGATGGAGCAGTCATGAAAGCCAACTCTCAGTAAGTTTTTAATGTATGCTATACAGCCACTAAATGTATTGGTGACTGTTTTAAATTAGGAGTTGATAGTCAGTGACTTCCTAGGAGTGAAAATCTCCAACATGGAGAATGTGGTGCTGGAAAAGCACAGTAGGTCAGGCAGCATCCGAACAGCAGGAGAATCCATGTTTAGGGCATAAGCGTCGATTTTCTTCTGCTCTTCAGATGCTGCCTGACCTGCTGTGCTTTTCCAGTACTCCACACAACTCCGATCACCAATTTGCTTAAAGCCACTAGCCCAGATGTTCAGTGATACTCCTAAGGGAGAACCCAACAATTGATGCTAATTAGTAATTTTAAATCTGAGGAGAATAATTTTGTTAACTGAAAGGTGCCAAGCAATATAAAGGAAGCTATATACAGTTAGGGTGCAGATCATCCATCATTTCATTGAATAGTGGATCATGCTCTAAGGTTTAATTAATCTTCCCATATTCCTTGCTTCCAAGATGATGATTAGAGGCCATTTGTCAAATAGCTTGGTTTCTCAAGTTGAGGTTGCAGTGATCCTGCTGATTGAGGGATCTAGTCTGTTCAGTGTTTGAAGCAATGTCAACATTTGCATCAACAGGATCCATTTTCACATTTAGCTTAGATTATTTTACTCCTGGATGGAACTTGTTTATCACCAATACTTTTGTGCAGGTGACACTTGCATACTGAAGTGATGAAATTAGCTACTGTGATATTTCACAATAGTTGTTTTTTGAATTTCTGATGGATATTGAAGACATGGAAGGTATTGCAAATGTTTAAATGTTAAGTTCCTTGTGTTTAAATGCAGGATCTTGTATTATGTGAGCCCCCCCCTCCGAATTACTCTTATCCATGTACTAATGTGTTGAGTAAATTTCAAGTCACTCCTGTTGAATTTGTTAGTAATATTTGAGGCTCCATCACTTGTTTTAACATAATGTTGGTTGATGTTGAATCACAGAGAATCAGAGCATTCACATCAAATGCTGTCTGGAATGACCAAGAGTGAGGATGATGGTAAGTCAGTCCGCTATGTTAATTTTACTAGTTGGATCTGGACTGAATTTTTGTGCTTGAGTGAAAATGTCCAACGTGGAGACTGTGGTTCTAGAAAAGCACAGTAGGTCAGGCAGCATCCGAACAGCAGGAGAATCCATGTTTAGGGCATAAGCGTCGATTTTCTTCTGCTCTTCAGATGCTGCCTGACCTGCTGTGCTTTTCCAGCACTCCACACAACTCTGATCACCAGCCCTCACTTTTTTCCTGAAAATATCCAAAGACAAACTGTAGATATCGGGGAGACTATCTTCGTGATACTGTAACTGGCAGCAAATCCATACATATTACAATCTTAACATCAGTGATTCTTGCTGTCATACTTTGGTTTCTTTCCTCACTCCCTCCCTCCTTCTTTCTTTCCCCCTCTTTGTCTTTCTGTCTGTCTGTCCCCCCACCCCTCTCTCTGTCTCTGTCTCTGTCTCTCTCTCTCTCTCTCTCTCTCTCTCTCTCTCTCTCTCTCCACCCCCCGACTCCTTTGTTGACTGTTACTGGCTTGCTTAACTTCTCTAGAATATTGAACAATGCTGAGGGCAGGAGGTATTTGGTTTTGAACAAGAGAAATCCTTTTAAACAAAAAGTCAGATGTGACTTCATAATCAAATAGCTTGTACTGATTTTATTTTTGTGCATATACAATTTCAGATTTTCATGGTATAATGAATGCTCATATGTTGGTTGATAAACCGATCTTGTTTCACGTGCTTAATTGATCCAAAATTTCTTTCAGTAAGGAAAACAGCAGAGATCATGGAGCATGCACTGCTTAATGATGAGAGTAAGTACAGTCACTTTTAGATTTTTTCAGATTGTGTTTATATGGGTGCTTCTGGCCCATTTTTGTTTCTCTGGGGTTCTGATGGGGATGTAGGAGCATACCCCAGTATTAGAATTAGTGCATAGTTTGATTTTGTTTTAACTATACAACTCTTGTTTTTGTTTACTTTTTAGGAGTTTTATTGGAGATTCAGAGCACGCTCGAGTCTGACTCAGCTCTCACTGACCGATTGTAGGTATTGCTACTGGGACAGCATGGGGTAAGAGGATGAAGGGGTTGGGGAATGCTGAAGCTGGGAGGGAGTGCTGGAAGAGGAAGGATATGATTGGGGGAAGGGCGAAGCGGAGCTGCGGCATTGGCAACATAAAGGTTGGAAGATCTGGGGGACAGGTGTGGGATGGGAGAAATGTGCAACAACGGCCTTGACATTTGCAGCTTCCCAATGCAGTAGGTGCCCAGAGATCAGATGGAGGTGGGTTTTTTTTAAACTCGTAATTTTAAGAGTTTAATCCTCAATATGGAGAGATTTCAACTTTGTGTTGCAGGAGTTTTGGACACCTGGACAGAAACTCCAAAAATTCAACTGGGATACAGACTCCAAAGCAGAGGATGATTAATGGAGGTTGGTACAGTCAGGAAAAAAGTGACTCTTTTTGTGATTTATAAACGTTACCTCAGATTTGAACAGTTTCTCAACATTTAACTTTTATGATTTTAGTCATACAGTACAGAAACAGACCCTTTTGATCCAGCTCCTCCATGTTGATAACCTGACCTGAACTCGTCCAATTTGCCTGCATATCCCTCAAAACCCTTCCTATTCATTTACCTGTCCAAATGTCTTTTAAATGATGTAGATGCAATTGTACTTGACTCTACCACTTTCTCTGCTAGGTCTTTCCATATACACACCATCCTCTGTGGAAAATGTTGCCCTTCACGTTCCTTTTAATTCTTTCCCCTCTGACCGTCTAGTTTTGGACTGCCCTACCCTTGGTAAAAGACCTTGTCTATTCACCTTATCTTTGCCTCTCATTTATAAATCTCAATAAGGTCACCTCTGACTCCAACATTCCAGAGGAAGAAAGTCTCAGCTTCTCCTTGTAACTCAAACACTCCAGTTCTGGCAGCAGCCTTTTGTAATTTTTTTTTCTGTACCCTTTTTTCTAGTTTAGCAACTTCCTTCCTATAACAGGGAGACCAGAATTGTATGCAGTTTGCTGAGGCCACTTTTAGAAATGTCCTTGTACAGCTGTAACATGATGTCCCAATTCCTATACTCCATGCACTGACCATTAAAATGCCAACATTCCCATTCTGCCTACCAGTGCTGTCACTTTCAAGAAGCTATGAACCTGCACCCCTAGGTCCCTCTGTTCAACAATGCTCCCCAGAGCCATACCATTAACTGTATAAGGCCTGCCCTGGTTTGCCTTGCCAAAAAACAACACGTCACATTTGTCTATAAATTAAACTGCATCTGTCAGTACTTGGCCTATTTCATTCTATTCTTTGATAACCTTCACTGTCCTCCAATGCCACCAATTTTGCTGTCATCTGAAAACTTAGTAACCATATTTTCTCTATTCTCATCCAAATTGTTGTCGCAATAGTGGACCCAGAACTGAACCTTGTGGCATACTCTGGTCACAGGTCTCCAATCTGAATAACAATCCTCTACCACCACCTCTGTCATCCACATCAAGCCAATTTTGTAACCATTTCGTGTGTGCACATGTGTCCCTCTTCTCTTTCTTCCCCCCCCCAATCCCATGTAATCTAACCTTACTAACCAGTGTACTATACATCCACGTAGACAACATATTTCACTCTGCCTTCTTGGTACCACCTTAAAAACACTCAAGTTAGTGAAACAATTTCCCATGCATAAAGCCATGCTGACCATACCTAACCAGTCCTTGCTTTTCCAAATGCATGTAAATCCTGTCTTAATCCCCTCCAACAACTTGCCCTCCACTGATGTCAGACTCAACATGTCTATTGTTCCCAAACCTTTCCTTACCACCTTTCTTCAACAATATCATAACGTTAGCCACCCTCTCATCTTCTGGCATCCTACTTGTGACTTATGATACAAATATCTCCGTAAAGGGTCCTGCAGTCTCCTCCCTAGCTTCCCACAATGTTCTCGGAACACCTGATTAAGTACTCAATGTCCCTATTCATCCACTGTTCCCTACATCTTGCAGCCATGTCTTTCACACTAACATGCTGTCCTTAAACTCCTTGTTACCTTATTTTGAAAGTCTTCCACGTGCTAGACACCCCTTTATCTGCAAACAGCTTCCCCAATCAACTTTTGAAAGTTCCCATCTAATACCATTTAAAATTGGCCTTACTCCAATTCAGAACTTAACTTTTGGATGTGGTCTATCCTTTTCCATTACTATTTTGAAGCTAATAAAGTAGTGGTCCAAAGTGCTCCCCCACTAATACCTCTGTCAACTGCTGTGTGTATTTTCCCAAGAGAAGGTTGAGTTGTGCTCCTTCTCTAGTAGGTACATTCACCTATTGAATAAGAGAATTTTTTTTGAACAAACTTAAATTCCTACCCATCCAAGTCTTTTTACACTATGACAGTCCCAGTCTGTTTGGAAAGTTAAAATCCTCTACCTGTTATAACCCTATTATTCTTGCAGATATCTGACCACTCCCTGGAAGATTCTGATTGTCAACCCTATCTATGCATCTCCATAAAATTTATAGACCTCTATCAAGTCTCCCCTTAGCCTATTTCACCCCAGAGCAAACAACCAAGTTTTTTTTAGCCTCTTCTCATACCCTCTAGTCCAGGCAGCATCCTGGTAAACCTCCTCTGCATTCTGTCCAAAGCCTCCATATCCTTCCTATTGAACACAACACTACAAGTGTGGCCTAAGCAAAACCTTATAAAGCTGGAACGTGACATCCTGACTCTGTACTCAATTCCCCAACCAATAAAGGTAAGCATGCCGTATGGAGCCTTCACTCTATGGCCACTGTCAGGGAGCTTTGGACTTGAACACCAAGATTCCTTCTATATATCAAGGCTGTTCAGGGTCCTTCCATTAACTGTCTGTACTTTTACTTCACATGTGATTTCCCAAAATGCAGTGCCTCACACTTACCCAGATTAAAGTCCATCTTCACCCACATTTGAAACTAATCGATATCTTGCTGTATTCTTTGACAATATTCTATATTCTCTATAACATCCACTGCTCTACCCTCACTGTTGATCTTTATCACCTCAAAATTCAATCAATTAACTAATTTATCTGCCCTATCTTCCTATTCCTATATTCAGTCCCGTGGTAGCAGGAATAGTCACTGCCCTTGAGGTCCTAGTTTTAACCTGCCTAATTTCCTTTTATTCTCTCTCTGAACCCTATCCCTTCCTCTACTTGTCATTGGCATCAGTGTGCACAAGGACCTCCATCTGCTCACACTTCCCCTTTTTAAGAATTTGCTGCAGCTGCTATGAGACACATTTGACTCTGGCACCAGAGATGCAGCACACCATCTGGATGTCATAAAAACCAAAAGATCTGTGGATACTGTAAATCAGAAACAAAATCAAACTTCTTGATGTCATGCCTATCTGTGCCCCTGACCAGAGTCCATAATCACAATCAATTGCTTGGACCTTGACATATCCCTCTGAAGAGCAAAATCAATGACAGAGAGCCAAAGATCTGGCCTCTTACACTGACATATCTGTGGTGTGACCACCTCCCTAAACCTACTGTCAGTCATACTTCCTTGTTCCCTTAAACTCCTTGTCTCCAAGTGATCCATATGGTCTGATGGTGTGTTTTGCTGTGACACCTCTGCAGTCGTAGTTGTCTGGGACAGTCAATTGCTCTCTGATCTCCTTAACTGCAAATCAGACATTTTTGAAGAAGTATCTCATCACTGTTTTACAGATGGATTTTACTTTTCAAACAAGTCCCCATGCAAATGTAATCAGGAAGCTGTTTTTTTTTTCATGTGTCCCAGACCAGATCTGCTCTCCATCCACCCCAAAGTTGTTTCCTTTCTCCACTTCCCAGGGCCTTCAATCTCTGCTCAAAATCTCCAGAAAGGAGGAACCTCACCTGAGGATTCCTGCCAAAAGTAGAGTGGCAAAGATCAGCAATTGCCAACCTCAACTCCTTTGTCTTTTCAGTCAGTTCAGATGGATGCAATTGCTGTGTCTTATGAACTGAATTATGAAGCAGTTTTGATTGTGAATGATTTTTCTTTCTTGTGAACAGATTGACATTGATGATGGGAGAACTCTGCTTTGTGCCATAACACTACATGACCTACTGTTGGAGGAGGGGTCCCATTAGGAGAAGACCGCTCCATGAGACAGATGGCAACTTGGGAAGATGCCAGATCATTTAGTGCCTAATTCACTATTGTCCTGCTTCAACCCTTCCATGGAATATTTTCCTCATTTCTTTTCTGTCTCTTTGCACAGTCACTGAATGTGATGGATTTTAATTAAATAACTGCCTGGGTGCAAATAGTTTTAATAGGGGAGCTTTATACCACTATCTGGTTTTTTATATGGTTTTAGATATTTCTAAGGGAGTTCTCAAACTTTAAATGGAAATGAAAATGTAGAAATAATTTTTAAATTACAGAACATTTAGTGATATTTAATATATATGTATAATTTAGTTCCTGGTGGCTGCTGTAATTGTTTTACCTAGTCTAGTATACATTGAGGAAATATTTTCATACTTTTGAATGGTTTTAGTCAGTAAAGGTGCTCCTCCTGGAGTCTATTTTTGTAGCCAATCATGTCAGTAGGAACCTAATGAAATGCCACTGTAAACACTACTCTACTGAATGATAAATTAAACCATTTTCACATGAATTTTTAAATTTGTATTTATTTCTGCCATATTTAAGTTGTACCAGCTTCTATCATCATTTTCTGGATTGTTTATTTTGACACCTGAAGATTTAATTTGAGGTCTCTGCAATATTGTAATTAGATTTCATTGTCAGGACAGGACTTATACCCCCACATTAGGACTACTGTCCCTCTCTCCCTCTTTTCTCCCCCAACCCCCTCCCCCATCCCTTATGTGTGATGGATACTCCTCACTTGCCTGGATGAGTGAAGCTCTGAAGAAACTTAACATCATCTAAGCCATCTTGATTGACACCATATTCACTCCCTCAACCACCAATACTCGGAAATAGCACAGTGTACAGCCACTGCAGAAATTCACCAAGGCTACTTAGCAGCATCTTCCAAACCCAAGATTATTTCATCTCTAAGGATTGGAACATCAACAACCAACTAATTTGCCCTACAAGCCACTTGCCATCCCAACTTGGATATATATCATTATTTCACTGTCACTGGGTCAAAATCTGAACACTCCCTAATTACGTTGTGTGTCTACTTACAGCACATGGACTGCAGTGGTTCAAGAAGGCAGCTCATCACCTTTTTAAGGCCAACTAGGGAAAGGCAATATATGCTGGTCCAGCTGTGATGCCTGCAATATATCGGTCAATTTTTAAAAGTATTATGTCTTTGTTCTCCGAATACACAGAATGCATCCCAAGAAAAATTAAAAGACAAAAGAAACTGAAGAACTTAACCTCGATCATCTGAAAAATGTATAGGGGGAAAACTAATGGGACTACAAGCTTCCCCTGTGAAGGGCTTATGCTTGAAACATCGACTCTCCTGCTCCTCTGATGCTACCTGACCAGCTGTACTTTTTCAGCACCACACTCTTTGATTCTGATCTCCATCTGCAGTCCTCACATTCTCCAAGCATTCCCCACCCCCACCCCAAACACACCTGGAATTGATGGCTATATCAGCGAAGATTAAGTCACTGCAGAAATGCAGATTTATTAAATGGGAACTTTGAAAATTTCCTACAATCTGAAAAGGCCTCAGGAAGTTGATATTTGCAATGTAATATTTGTTTGAAGAAATGGGCAGGGTAGGGAGACTGAACAGAAATGGATGGATTATGCTAGCTGCACTGTTGTTGAGAAAATGTATATTGTTAAGGCAGTAATTTGATTTTTAGAGATTGTGATAGAGGGAAATGTCTGACAAATGTCAAGTTTTCTTAGGATGTAACAATTGGTTGAAGGAAAAGTAATAGATATAATTTGGGTTTTCAAAATTCTTTCAATAAGTTGTCATGTGTTGAGTGATATTTGCATGAATATATCATTGACTAATGAACTGAAGATAGAGTCAGGATAAGTGGGTCATTTTCAACTTGGCAAACTAGAATTAGTAGAGTGCCACAAGGATTTGTGCTCAGGTCTTAATAGGAACAATGTAGATATTTATAATCTATATTAATGACTTCAACGAAGGGACTGACTGTATTATGATGGGATTTGCTGAAAATAGAAAGGTAGGAAATCAAGTTTGAGGAGAATACAGTCTGCAAAGGGATCTTGATTGTGAATGGGTAAACAAATTGGCAGTGAATAACATGAGAAAATATGGAATTGTCTACTTTGACATCCTATAGATGGTAATGGTAATGTCATTGGACTAGTAATCATAAGGGACTGGTTAATTCTCTGGGGGTTTGGGTTCAAATCTTTCTAAGGGAGCTGGTATAATTAAAATTTGATCTTCAATTTAAGAGCATGTATACTTAGTGACAATTTTGGGTAGGATACTAACAATTTCAGAGGGATCTTGGGGTGTTTGCCCACAAATTCCTGAAGGTGGCAGGGTAGATTAAGGTATATAAGACACTTGCCCTTTATCAGCCAAGATTATAACAGCAGGGACATTGGCCACAGCTGGAATAATGTGTGCCATTCCAGTCATTGCAATATCGAAGGATGTGTTTGCATTGGCAAGAGAGGACTTACCGAGATGTTTCTAGGAATGGAGTCTTTAGCTATGAACAAAGGCTGGATAAGTTCAGGTTGTTTTCTTTGGAGCAGACAAGGTTGAGAGGGGGCCTGATCAAAGTGTAAGATTGAAGGGGAAGGACAGGGTGGATAGAGAGCAGATGTTCTCCTTAGTCAAGGGTCAATAATAAAGAGGCACACTTTTAAGGTGGAAGGTAGGAAGATTAAAGGAATGTTGAGGAAAAACTCCATCCAGAGGATGGGCGCGGTGGTGTAGGGCTTCTGAGGGGGTAATTGAGATAATAATGTCAATTTTTAAAAAAGTACTTAGATTAACACTGCCATAATATTTGAAGGTATGGGTCTAGTACTGGAAAGTGGGACAAATGGAGATTTACTGTAGTATTTGTGGTACAGACTTGATAGATCAAGGGCCTCTTCTGTACTATGATCATGTGATTCCTGTGCAGCAATCATGTCACATTGGGAAGCAATGTAGGTTGGTTAGCTCAGGTGGCTGGGCATTTGGTGTGCAATGTACAGTGACATTAATGATTTGAATTTGTTTCTCCAACTCCAGCTCCACAGCTCTCACCCAAACACACTCCCTCCTCAATCCCCAAGCATCTCCTCTTCAGCTTCAACTAAAGCTCTTAAGACTGTTGCAGTATTTCCACAATTACGAATGTATGCATTACTGTTAAGTATATGCCTGGAATCTGAAGGCAAGCATAGGAGTGAATGTGCCTGTTTGTATGTGAAGTGATCGAATAAACTAGTCAACTAGCAATCTAATTGGTGATTAGGTTTAATGAGTTTGCTGTGTAGGCAGGAAAATGGCGTTACAAACTATACAATTGCAAGTTGTAAACGGCAAACTTTGGCATAGATCGGTTCTGAGAAAGGTTCCACAAATCTTAAACGTTAACTCTGTTTTCTCCCCGCAGATATTGTCAGATATGCTGAGTTTTTCCAGCAATTTCTGATTCCCAGCATCCGCAGTTCTTTGGCTCTTTTTGGCACAGATTTGATGTCCTGCTTCTGTACTGCATGATGGAGAAAGCATTGCAGTGTAAAAGACCAAAATAAATATTTGTAAGTTTACCTTAAGATCTAGAGGCTGCAATCGCATTCGAGTAAGGTGAGGGATGAGGAGAGGCAACTGAGGTTGGTATGGAGAAATCGGAGACCAGCGTGATTGGGGTCTGGGCGTGGTCTAGTGTGGAAGAGACAGTGAGCCGTGGTACTTTCAATATTTCTCTGGTATATAGTATTGTGATCAATACCTCACATTCAAAAGACAGAATAAGTATCGGTTAAAATTAATCCGAAAGATGGAAATATTCCAACGAGATAAGCAGTAAAAGCAGCGAATCAGCAGATGAGATTTAAATTGATTTGCAGCCAGCATTTCCCCTTAGAGACTGAACTTTGGAGTTGCGTTTAATATTGAGTATTCATAATGGAGAGACGAATCTTTGCAATCTCCCTCTTCCTCGTGGCTTTTTTTGCCCCTGGAATCTTGGTGAGTCGTTTGAATCTAAGCTCAGGGTTGGGGTGTGGGGATAGATTCGAAAATGATTGCTTTGTTACTTGATGGTTAAACACTTCATGGGCTAACAGTGCGTAGTTAGCTCCATGATCCGTCTTTGACCCAATGAGTATTGCCTTTGTCGTCTACTGTCTCCCTTGATGCTGTCTTCTGTCATTATTTAGCCATTGTTCATGTTTGCCTTTGTTTTCTCCGTTAGTGTTTAATTACTGCTGCTGTTTTAATCTCTGGGGTTTTATACTTCAAAAAAAAGTCGTCGCTGTTGGTTTACACCCTGTGGATATTTTCCCCCATCGCTGTTTACCCTCTATTCACACCCGGCTGCGTTTACACACGGTTGCAGTTTACCCCGTGAATAACTAATCCCTGTGGGTGTTTGCCTGCTACCGTTGTTTATCCGAAGTCAGCGTTTGTCCTTTGTTTATTTGTTCCCTGTCAGTGTTTACCCCTTGGTACTTGCTGTCTGCGCCCAATTCTCCCCTTGTTTTCTTTCACAGGCCGGGGTCTGTAACATGACTGGACTTTGGCAGAACGACCTGGGCTCCGTCTTAAACCTGAATGAGATTGAGAATTATAAATTGAAAGGAAAGTTCTTGACTGCAGTCGAGGCTGCCAAGGGTGAAGCTGGATCCGATCGACGAGCCCGAGTGATTGGCATCAAGAACAATGGGAAAGAGCCAACATTCAGCATGTCTGTAGCGTGGGCTGGAGGTAACACCCAGGAACAGATACAGAAACACCAGCATGTGAAATAATTTTTAGAAATGAATTACCTCTTAATTAGCTCAATTATTGGTAACTCCATTTAGTGTCAGTGTAAATACATCGTTATTAAATCATGGGAATTAACTCCGTACATAAAGCACCAATCATTATTAATTCCTAACACTGAATAACCACAGCATTAAAGCGCCCAATATTTAGTTGTTCCTTGATATAGGGATAATAATGTTAATGAATACCCAATAATTAAATAAAAACCAGAAGAACTGCAGAGGCTGTGAATCAGAAACAAAAACAAGTTGCTGGAAAAGCTCGGTAGAGCAGCATCTGTGCAGAGAAATCGGGGTTAACGTTAACGTTTCCGGTCCCGTGACCTTTCCTCAGTCTGAGGAAGGGTCAGTGGACCCGAAAGGTTGACTTTGATTTCTCTGCACACATGCTGCCCCTGCTGAGCTTTTCCAGCAACTTATGTTTTTGTACCCAATAATTAAATCCCACAAATTAATAGTATTAATTAACTCTAACTTCAAGTTAAACACACCTCTATATTTATTAGCTGTTCAACTACAATGCCATTTAAAAGTTACAAGAGAAATTAAAGTTAACAACAGCATTCTTTCATGGTGAGATCAAATACTGAGTGGACTTCTATGCTCCTGTTCAAGTTCACTACCTTTATTATCCTCTTTCAAGGAATGTTGTACCTCTTATTATTTTCCCCTCCCTGCTTCAGTATAGGTTAGCAAATATCTGAGTGAGAATACTTAGAGTGATCACCATACCATAGGGTTTAGATTGGTTTTTTTTTCACTGGTTCTTCTCCATTTTCATTGTCAAAGTTCTTTATTGGAGCAGGAGTAATTTTGTTGTAGTGAGAAGGGATTTAGCCAGGATAAAATAGGACCATAAGATTGATTGATGGGGGGGGGGAAACCGTACTGGCATAATAGATGATCTTTAAGTAGGAGATGTTTCAGGTACAGAAGATGCATTCCAACCAAAGGGAAGACCAGGGGAACCGAAGCCTAAACTGCTTCATGCAATAGTGTTAGTGTTAACATGGATTTTTTTTTAAAATAGCACGTTAACACTTTGTTATGAAGCCATTTTCAAACTGGAGGGTGGTTAACAATGGTGTTCCCTTAGTGCCAGTGCCAAGACCACTATTTTTGTTCACATTATAAAAGTTACTTGGATTTGAATCACAGTAAAATTTCAAAATTTGCCAATGATTCCAAACTTGGAGGTGCACCAAATACTAATACAATCAATTGCAACAGGACATAGACTAGCAGAATAGGCAGACAAACAGCAGATGGAACTAAGCACAGAAGTAGGAGAATGCATTTTGGCAAAAGGATAGGAAAAAGCAATACATATGTCAAGGCATAATAAGTATGCAGGAACAAAGGGACTGAGGTTAATGTGCGTAAATTACTGAAGCTGACAGGATAAATTAATAAAGTCATTAGCAAAGCACATGAAATCTTGGGCTTCATAAGTTAGAGGCATTAAGCACAAAAGCCTGGAAGTTATGCGTAACCTTTTGCAAAGTTGTTCACTTCTCGTTAGGAAAGATGCAAGGATCTTTTGAGAGTGTAGAGAAGGGATTTCCTCGAATTTTTTGCCTTCATTCTTTTTATGGGATGTGGGTGTCACTGGCAAGTCTAGAATTGCCCTCTAACTGACTATCTTCTGAAGCCATTCCAGACAGCAGTTTAAAGTCAACTACATGATAGGTAATCGCTCTGAAGTCACATGTAGGCCAGATTAGGTAAGGATGACAGACTTACTTTTTGAAAGACATAAGTGAATCAGATAGGTTTTTACAACAATCAATGACAATTGTCATGTTCTTCATCAATAAGACCAGCATACATTCCAGATTTATTAGTGAATTTAAATTCTATCAACTGCTTTGGTAGACATGATTCATGTTTGCAGCACATTTAACCAGGGCCAGTGGATTATTAGAGTGGTGCAGGAAAAGCACAGCAGGTCAAGCAGCATCTGAGAAGCAGGAAAATTGACGTTTCGGGCAAAAGCTCGAATATCAGTAATATTCCCGATGAAGGGCTTTTGTCCAAAACGTCAATTTTCCTGCTCCTCGGATGCTGCCTGACCTGCTGTGCTTTTCCAGCACCACTCTAATCTAGACTCTGGTTTCTTTGTTTTTACCCGCTGGAATATTAGGTCAGTGGGGCATCACCAGAATGATTCCAGTGCTGAGGAAATCTAGCTACAAGGCTAGGTTGGAGAATTTGGACATGTGCTCTTCAGGGCAGAGGAGTTTGTGTGTTAAGGTTTGAAAGTATACAAGTTTTTGTTAGTTGAATCGAAGTTGCTGATGGTACAATGACCGAGAGACACAGATTTAAGATTTTGCACAAAAGTCGCAGGGGAAAACATGAAGAAGAACTCTAGCACAGTGAGTGATAATGACCTTGGTATGTATGAAGAGGTGCAAGTTGATTTAGTCTATAATTTCCAAAAGAAATCTGAATAGGTAGTTGAAGGAATTTAAACTTAAAGAACTAAGGAGGTAGAACAAGAGAGTAAGACCGACTGGATTGCTGTTCAAAGAACTGACATGGGCTGAATGGCCTCCTGGGCAATATTGAGTTATACAGAATAATTACACAAATATTATCGACCACTATATGATTTAGTTATACATGTTATGTCTCCCTCTATCCTGACATCTCTTCTGGAACATTTAATAATATTTGTGACTGATTAAACATCCCTTAAAATTTACATCTCCAGTTGTCCATCACAAAGCAAAAATTCCTCTTAAATCACCTGGAAAGTGATACACTGCCTTTTCTGTTCATTCAAAATGATATTTTTAAGTGTCAACGGAAAGTTGCAGGCAAGGCCAGCATTCATTGCCCATTCCCTAACTGTGCTGGAGAAAATGGTGGTGAGCTGCTGCCTTGTGCCACCCCACCACCCATAGTGCTGTTGGGAAGAGGGTTTTATGGCTTTGACATCAGCGAAGGAACAGTGATATAGCTTCAGGTTAGGAGGGTGTGGTCTCCCACCTTCAGTCTGTGTCTTTTCTGCTGAGACAGAATCGTGAAAGGAAACACACTTTTTACGTTAAATAGCCATGAAAGTTGTAAGTGAATGTGTCAAAGTGCTGAGTATTTCAGTGTGGATTTGTGGACCATCTCTGAATCTCATTGAAGGGCTGTATGGGATGATTGATGAGATCTCATGACTGTAAAGAGATACTATCTTGTTATTTTCAGGTTCCATTACATCCTGGGTAGGTCAGTGCCTGATGCTGGAAGATGGGCAGCAGATTCTGAGGACTACATGGCTGTTGAGATCTCCAGCTACCAACCTACTAGAGGATTGGAAATCGACACGGTGAGTCATTAAAGAAACATATTGATGTATTTATGGTGCAGAAAGAGACAATTCACTTATCATATCTACTTTGGCAAAAAGAAATGTCATTCAATCTAATCTAATCTAATCTAATCTAATGTATTCCAGCTCTTAGTCTGTAGTCTGGTAGGTTATAGTACTTAAATGTCGTGAAGGTTTCTACCTGTACCAACCTTTTGAGACAGTGAATTCATAACCCCAAACCACCCCACCCTGGGTGAAAGGATAACCCTCCCACTCCCATTAATTCTTCCACTAATTACTTTAAGTCTTTGCCCCAAGGTTATTGATCTCCTTGCTAATGGAAATAGTTTCTTCCCATTCAGTCTTTCTAGGCCCCGTGTTATTTTATCAACCTTGACTAAATCTCCCCATAGCCGCCTCTGTTTGCAAGAAAGTAACCCCAACCAAAGCCATCTCCTCTCAGAGCTAAAATTCTCAATTGCCGCCATCATCTTTTCCCTAGTTCCGTTTTTTCTGCTAATTCTGACCAATCCACTGATATCTATTTACAATCTACAGCCTTCTTCCACTACCAATCACATGAATGATCAAATTTTATATCAATTGTAAATTTCTTAATCGTGCCTCCTACATTTAAGTTTAAGTCTCTGATTTCTAAATCACAAGCTGCAAGACAACTAGTACTGAGTCCTGGATACGAGGAGCAGGAGAATCGACGTTTCGGGCATGAGCCCTTCTTCAGGAAGGGCTCCTAAAGAAGGGCTCAAGCCCGAAACGTCGATTCTCCTGCTCCTTGGATGCTGCCTGACCTGCTGCGCTTTTCCAGCAACATATTTTCAGCTCTGATCTCCAGCATCTGCAGTCCTCACTTTCTCCTGAGTCCTGGATAAACCCTTTTAGAAATATTCATCCAATCACAAATCAGCATTGACTAGAAACCTGTTATATTTGCCAAATGAGCTAATTTTGGATTCAACATGTCACTTTTTCAATGTGTTTATTTTCCTGACTCATCTTCTATGTGAAACAATGGTCAAATGCCATGTGGACTACATTAAAAACCTTGTCTTCATCAAGACTCCTTGATATCTCCTCAAAACAAATTCTCAGATTTTGCTTTCCTCTAACAAATCCATGCTGACTCTTTTAATTAATCTGAATCAGTGGCTTTCTAAATGTCTAACTCAAGCTTGAATTAATTTGAGTTAATTAATTCAAAGATTAATGAGCCTGAGAAAAAAAAACTACTCCTTTCTTAGTTAAGTGGAACGCCCATAATTTTGAAGTTGGTGCCCTCAAGTTCTCATTTTCCCCATCAAAAGCAACTTTCTCTCAGCAGCTATACTATCAAGCCCCCTTAGAACCTTTCATATTTCAATAAGCTTATTTCTCATTCTTCTAAACTCTAGGTCCAATCTGCTCCACGTTGCTCCATAAAGCGGTCCCTTCATTCCCAGTAAGCTGCCTAGTGAAGCTTCACTGAAAGCAATTCAATGTAAGCATAGTTAAAAATCTCACGACACCAGATTATAGAACAACAGCTTTATTTGGAAGCACTAGCTTTCGGAGCACTGCTCCTTCATCAGGTGGTTGTGGAGGTTAAGATCTTGCTCACAGAATTTATAGGAGTCTTGTCATACAGTCTGGTGTGATACAGTAATCTTAAATCAAAACTTTGTTTCTTTTATAATGGGATATGTTGGTTTCTGTTCCTTGATATGTCAAAGATATCTTCCTCACAACGTTGCTTCTTGCCTACTTTTGTATCATCAGCCAAGTTGTGGCACTTTGTACCATCATTCATATCCCACCTCCCCAGATCCGGTCCCAATTCCACAACAATCTGAAGTCCTCCCACTTTGTGCCATCTCTCCAGCCACACACTGAGTTCCGCTAATGTAATATTTTGCTACTCGTTCTGACTTGTCAAGGTTCAGATCTATGTCAGCACTGATTGAGACCTTGAGGATTTTAAAAAGAATTGATAGATAAACTGAAGAGTCTAGGAAAAGATGCCATAACTTCAAAATTCAAGTCAATTGATTAAGGAACAAATTCAGGGAACAGTTAAAGGAATTAATTGAAACAAAAAAAGATGCTGGAGATCAATTAAATCCAAGATGAACAAACTGTTGTTAGACAAGGATATTAAAAGATATGGAGCCATGGCAGGTGGATGGATTTAAGATGTAGATTACCTATACTTCCATGCAGCCTTGAAGAGCTGAGTGGCCTTC